>NW_021633576.1:0-80775 GCF_004799145.2 Neltuma alba
TCAAACACTTTAGCCTGCAAAAAGTATAGAATCTAACTCATCGGAAATCATTTTTGAATTTTGAAATCCTCTATAATAAACAGTCTTTCTCACCCTAAACATATGAATTAGTTGAGAGTTTGTTTTGACTTTGAGACACAATACTTATATCAAGTTGTTATATCTATTATATTCAAGTTTCTAATCACACATTGCCACATATCCTATTTTTAAAATATTATCATTAAACTATAAACCCATATGACAAAAAGGAAATACACGGTCATATGTAATTAAAAAACTTAACATAATGAATATAAAGAACTTGGATATAATTCAATCAAGTTTGTCTCTCAAATTATAAATTTTTCTGAATTATTCTTATTGGTTGCAGTACTAATTTAATTTTAACTTTTGTCAAATTATTCCTATTTATTATACATACTAAAAACAACTTTTGCAAGAGATTTTCTAATGTAAAAGATTAAACTAAACATTTTTAAAGGAATAACACGCATATTTTGGAGATAACTAACTTAATTTTTTAATATCTATAAATTAATTACTTAATACAGCCTCCGTTACTAAATATAAAACTTCATTTAAGATTACAAACAAAGTTTATAATTTATGACAGTATTTCTTATTCGACTTCATTGCTAGAAGATATTTTGTCGAAAATGAATGGTTCTTGTTTAGTCCTTTCAAATAAGATAAGAAAGAGGCAACTTTGAATTACCTCTATCAATTGAATGTCGTGTCATTGTCTTTTCCCATTCACGTTGGTGAGGAATTTAGAGGGTTATGATGGAAACAGAAAATATGATGAAAGCAAATAAAATCAATATTTTAATCAAAGACACAAATAATCAAGAATTCAATCTAAAAATCCAATCTATAGCGTACTACTCTCATAACCTTTTGATTAACATAGAACGAGACATAGATATTTTCTTTTACCTTTTTTTTTTTTTACCTGTTTTGCAAATGATTTTTTTTTTATTTCAAAACCCGCATTGTTTTTTTCGACCCTTGAGTTGAAAAAATAGCGTGCTCTCTATTTTAATTTGACTATCGAATTAGCTTCAATTCACTACATTTAGTTTCCCGCATTCCCTATAGAAAAATGGGTATTTACTACCTTTGATTATTAATATAAAAGCTAGTTTAGCTTTTAATTTAGTTTTAAATATAAACATCAATCCACTTTGTCTCTAATATTTATCTATTTTTTTTCAAGTAATCTTTATAGTAGTTTTATGTTGATGAGTTACTGTTAATTGTAATTTAGACACACATTAATAAGAGTATTTTTTAAAAAAAATATCTATTTATTACAAATAACTAATTTAAGTAACTTTCTTAATCTTTTCAAATTAGTCAATTAGATTTTACATTAAGGATTGAAGGTAGTCTAACCAAAACAATTAGGAAAAATGATATTTGGGACTATCTGAGGGATCAAAAATAATTGAGGACATCAAATTTTCAAAATAACAATTATAAATAAAGATTTTGGGACAATTAATTATTCTTGCGTAGGCTCTTTCAAGAAAAAAAACGGAAATGTCACTGGGCATGGCCTACCATATTAAAAACACATGTCCTTCTTATCTTCCTTGCAATATCCCCCTTGTATCATTTTGAGAAGCAGATGGATATTTCCCAGAATGTACTGAGGCACACCGTGGTCAGAAGTCATTAAACGTCCACATTTATGGTTTAATTTTCTCGATTAATCTAAACTAGCTTCATTCTATCTCTTCCGATCAAACTCTGTTCACTCTCATTATCTCGGCCACCATACAAAAAGGCTATGGCTGCAGCAGCTGTGGACAAGCATTGCTCTCTGCTTCTTTGCAGACCTTACTGGAGAGATTACCTCCAGCGAGTTTCGAGATTTCATGAAAAACAGAAAGTTGAATGTATCTCTCTTGGATGAGTTGAAGATGACTTTGTTGATGCTTGATGCTATCCTCAATGATGCAGAAGAGAAGCAGATTACCAATGATGGAATCAATAAATGGCTTGAAGAACTGAAAGATGCTGTTTATGATGCAGAGGATTTACTGGATGAAATCCACACGGAGTCTCTAAGATGCAAGATGAAGAAAGATTCTCAAGGTGTCACAAACAAGGTGAGATCCTTCTTTTCTCCTTCTTTTGGTCAATTTTATTTGGAGATGAACTCCAAGCTAGAAGCAACATCTCGAAGGCTTGAAAACTTTGTCAAACAAAAGGATATCCTTGGTTTGCAAAGTGTTAGCACGAGAGGGCATAAAACACCTACAACATCATTGGTAAATGAATTTGTTGTGGTTGGTAGAGAGGATGATAAGGAGAAACTATTGAAAATGCTTCTGTGTGATGAAGATCCGAAGGGTAATGCTATAGGAGTGATCACTATTTGGGTATGGGAGGCTTGGGTAAAACTACCCTTGCACAACTCCTTTACAATGATAAGACTGTCCAGGACAATTTTGATTTAAAGGTTTGGGCCTGTATTTCAAATGATTTTAACCTATTCAGGTTGACCAAAAATCTTGTTGAGTCCATCACTTCAAAAGTCTATAATAGCACATATAGAGACTACCTTCGTGTTAAATTAAGAAATAGACTAAGTAATAAAAAGTTTTTGATAGTGTTGGATGATCTATGGAACGAAAAGTATAGTGATTGGATGATCTCATAACTCCTTTTCACAGTGGAAGAAGGGGAAGCAAGATCATCATAACAACTCGCCAGCAAAGAGTTGTTGAAATCACACATACATTTCCCGTACATAAATTGAGTTTGTCTCTCAGATGATAACTGTTGGTTTTTACTCTCCAAGCATGCATTTGCAAATGAAGATCCAAATAAATATCCACAGCTAGAAGCAATTGGAAGAAAAATTGCAAGAAAATGTGTGGCCTTCCCATTGCTGCTAAAACAATAGGAGGTCTTTTACGTTCAAAAGTGGATGCAACGGAATGGAATAAAATTCTTAATAACAACCTGTGGGACATACCAAATGATGATGTTTTACCAGCTTTGCGTCTGAGTTATCTCGCTCTTCCATCACATTTGAAGAAATGTTTCGCTTATTGCTCAATTTTTTCGAAAGATCTGTTGTTGGAGAAAAAAATTGGTCTTGTTATGGATGGCTGAAGGCTTTGTTCCTCCACACTCCCATGGGAAGAAAACATTGGAGGCAAAAGCAGATGAGTGCTTCAATGAATTATTGTCTAGGTCATTCATTCAACAATATGAAGGTGATCCAAGAAAGTTTTTGATGCATGATCTCATCAATGATTTAGCCAAAGTTGTATCGGAAAGAGTTGTCTATGGTTTGAAGGCAATGAAATTCCAAAAACTCTTCGTCATTTATCATATACTAGAAAAACGGTATGATGGTGCCAAATGTTCGAGAATTTTGATCAGTTAAATTGTTTGAGGACTTTTTTACCTCAATCTAAGTATGGCTGGGCGTTTCCATCCTATTTGACTGGAAAGGTGATACATGATTTGTTGCCGAGATTAAAACGCTTGAGAGTATTATCTTTGTCTTGTTATGACAATGTCAATGAGTTGCCTGATTCAATTGGTGATTTGCAGCATTTGAGATATCTTGACCTTTCCTACACTCCAATTAGAAGGTTGCCTGATGCATTTTTTAAACTTCACAATCTGCAAACCTTGCTTTTATCATATTGTAGGAATTTCATTGAATTGCCAGAAAAGATAAAAAATCTTATTAATCTACGTCACCTAGACATTAGCGGCACAGCTTTGGAAGAGATGCCAACACAAATTACAGAATTACAAAATCTTCAAAGTTTGAGTAGCTTTATGGTGGGCAAACTATCAAATGGATTAGGAATTAAAGAGTTAAACAAACTTCCTCATCTGCAAGGTAAACTTTCCATTTTGAAGCTACAAAATGTTGTGGATTCAGAGGATGCTTTAGATGCAAACTTGAGGAGGAGAGAGAAAATTGAGGATTTAGTGTTAAAATGGGACGGTGATGATACTCAAGATTCACAGATTGTGAAAATGTTACTTGACATGCTTCAACCTTCAACAAATTTACAAAGACTGACGATAGACTATTATGGTGGCACTAGTTTTCCAAAGTGGGTGGGTGATTCTTCATTTACATATATTACCTTTTTATCTGTCAGTAACTGCAAATATTGCTTTTCACTCCCACCGTTTGGACAATTACCTTCTCTCAAAGAGCTCTTGATTAGAAGAATGGGATTAGTACAGATAATTGGGCGTGAGTTCTACTACAACAGAGTTCAGCCCTCTTCATTTCAACCATTTCCATTATTGGAAATTCTGGAATTTGAAGATATGCCAGTTTGGGAGGAGTGGATACCATTTGAAGGTGAAGCTGCCAAATTCCCTTTTCCTCATCTTAGACAACTGCGTTTATCTTATTGTCCTATGTTGAGGGGAGACATGCCTGTGAAACTACCATCATTGACAAAGGTTTATATATCTAATTGTGAACAGTTGGAGGCAAAATCATTATCTTCGCAATGGATCACATCTATTGAAGAGTTAAAAATCTTACAAGGGGGACAAGGTTTATTGAGAGCCCTTGATGATTATTCTCTCAGCTCTCTAAAACATCTGACAATTCAAAGGTGTTACAATTTGCAATGTTTGCCGAGAATGACAGTGAACTGCCACTGTCTCCAAGAGTTGTTTCTCTTTGGTGCCCCATCAATCATGTTCTTCCCAACTGACAGTCTACCCACTTCTTTACAACGACTTCTAATTCAAGACTGTGAGAAATTAGAGTTCATGCCTCAGGAATCTTGGCGAAGCCAAACATCAATTGAAGAATTGATAATTGATAATAGCTGTCATTCCTTGATATCCTTTCCATTAGATTGTTTTCCCAGGCTTAAAAAACTTGTAGTTTTTCAATGTCATAATTTGGAGACCTTTACAAATGTTGGGAGGTCCGATCTTTCCTTAGAAAAGTTAGCGGTCCACCATTGTCAAAAACTTGGATCAATGTCAGAAGTACATGTTAATTCCCTTGCCAGCCTTCAATTCTTTTCTCTTGAATGGCTTCCAAATTTGGAATCATTACCTCAATGTGGCTTGCCTTCTAACTTGCGATATTTGATCATTCCTGGCTGCAATGGACTATCTCCAATACCTTTTGAAAATTGGGGCTTTCATCGTCTGACTTCTTTGTCTCAGTTTGAGGTTGAAGGTAGTGGAATTGAAAATATTCTCCAGAATTTACTGAAGAATCAAATGATGCCCACTTCTCTTGTGCGTATGGTCATCTCTGATGTCCACAATCTTGAATTGTTAGATGGAAAAGGGCTTCACCGCCTTACTTCTCTAAAGAGGCTCTCCATTTATGGCTGTCCAAAGCTTGAATCCTTGCCAGAAGATTGCCTGCCATCCTCTCTTTTGTTTCTGAATATTTGGAGCTGTCCTAAATTAGAAGCAAGATACCATTTTCAAGGAGGCAGACACTTGTCCAAGATCACTCATATTCCCACCATAATAATTAATGGCGAATACCATGATCCTTGGTACATTCCATCTAAAGGTAAGCTCTCGATTTCCAAAACATTTCAGTATTTTTTTTTTCTTGCAATTACGTTCTCATCATTTCCCCAAAGCACATAAAAATTTTGTCTTCCCGTTATGATTATGGCATCCATCAATATTATAGCCTATAGGAAGCATCTTTCCTACATCACATATACCTCAAGTTGTAAAATTTGCTCAGCCTGCAGGACCATCTTTGCGTCTGCTATTTTTCTTTTCCCGAAAAACTTCTAGTCCTCTGAAGCATGTGACTTAATTTGAAGTACTGCTGTGCTTTCTTATCAACATAATAATATCACTGCTATGGTAATTTTGTGTGAGATTTAAGTTAAAGCTAGCAACTTCCACCTTTCTATCTTTCTTTTTATAAAAACAAAACAAAAATCATATCATGCTTCTGCCAACTTATTGTTTTAGATTTTCGTTTGAATAAGCAGATTTTTATGCCATTTTTGCACATCTGAAGAAAGAGAGAGAATAATCGATGATGTCATTTTTAGTTTGCAATGGTCAATAATTAGTTATCATGTGATACTAATGATGAGTTAAGTATGAAACACAAACACACACACACAGCCTTGTCGCATAGGAGGTTTGATTTTGTCACAGATGGGTCTCTAGTTTGTTCAGCTTTCTTATGTTTGTGATGACTAATGAGATGGGGGTTATGATATATTTGTTAAGTAATATTTCTGATTTTATAAGATTTATTATGTTTTGATGAATCAGGTTTGAGGAGATGACAAAGCAGTATAATTATGCTTTAAATAAAAGGGAGAGAGATATGATATGCAAAGAAGTCAGGCAAAAGCTAACCCAGTTGTTGAGGTTGGCTAAATAATAGTCCTTTTTTTTTTTTTTTCAAATGTTACATGTTTTTTTTCTTATAAAAATATCTAAAAGCTTTTAATTTTAGTGGATCTGATTCTTTGTTTTGATGTTACCAGGTTAGACAATATAAAAGGAGCTCAGGAAGAATTTCCTCCTCTTCATTTAAGCCATTTCCATCCTTGGAGATTCTTACGTTCGGAAATATGCCTAATTATTTGAAGGTCAATAATTAAATCATACATTAAAACAGGAGTATATTATGATCCTTGAGATGTCGCATTTCTTCAAAAGGTGAGCTCTCAAATTTTACAACAAATAAACATATTAGTATCTATTGGCATGTACTTTTTTTCCTTTTTTTTTTTCCCTCGTTCGCAACGCAAATGAAAACTATGATAGTTCCTTTCTTCATCATTGAATCGATATCAACATTATAAGGCTAGATCTTGCCTATTACCCCTCCCCCCCCCCCCCCCAAAAAAACACACACACACACAAACAGGCAAACATATTCAAAAATCTGCTCCCCGACCACTGGCTGCTTGGCCGAATAGTGTGTGTGGTCTGTGTTGGGTGTGTGCGTGCAGGTTCGAGCCCGCTCCCTTGTACCTCAAAAAAAATTTGCTCACCCGATAACATCATATCAATGCCTCTCCTTTTTTTTAAAAAAAAAAAGTATGAATCTTGTGAAACAAGCTATTCAATTTTCTTTTTATACGAAGACGTAGGATTTATCAGGACAAAAATAGTGCTACTACGGTAACTATTGTCTAAAATTTAATTTACAATTATAGCTAGAACGTTTAATCTTCTTGTCTCTTTCAAAAATAAAATTTACAATTATTATGCAGGCATATATGAGATGCGTATGCTTGTCACATTTGGGGGTAATTCAAAATGATTGCAGAGCCTCCTTTAACATGCCTGTCCTTGAGGATTTTGTGGCATCGATCACCGTCTCAAGATTGTTGTTTCAAGGTAAAGGATCAGCCAGCCTGATTTGCATGAGCCTCCTTGCTTTTTGGAGAAAGTTACTAATTTAAATGTTTCTAATTTAATATAATCATCATATGAAGCTTATATTCCTTCGATCCTCAATATAAAACCTAATTAACTAGTTTGAGTAAAGGAAGAAGAATGTTAATTAAATTAGTTAATATGGCATATTTTTTTCCAAAAAACTCTAAGCATCTTTCTTAATTCTATCTTCCCTCCCCTACTTGAGTGTTATTGAGGAAATATCGAGGAAAAAAAATAATAAATATGAGAAATAAGTCTTACATATTAGACCAATATAAACTCTCCAATTAGATCATATATTAAGGAATTGAGGAGTATTTTTTATATTCACAAATTGCTTGTAAGGCACAAAGCTAAAATTTGGCTGATGGTTTTTTTTCCCCTATTTTATTGGATGTTGTTTTTTCCCCTTTTTCAGTGACTTGATCTAAAGTTTCACAAGCAGAATGTTATTGGCTTTCAATGAGCATAGAAATGGCCAAATGTTTCTTGAAGATGCCACATCTTAGGTAATGCATTTTTTTAATTATTGTGATTGAAGGGATTCATATGTTGTTGAATTTAATCTAATATTGTGTTTTAATGAATCATGTCAAAATAGGTGAGGGAGCTTGTTGAATTGCTCTGTTTTGAAGAGTCATATGAGGAACAAGGAAGGCGGGGAAAAAAGCTAATATCTATAGGAATCCCCTTTAGCTAATTCAAGAGTTACAGGCGAAAAATTATCAATGGTCATTATTTCTGCATGTTACCAGAAAAGCAGCATTACTTTGTTGCTCATTTTACGTTTGGATTGAAAATTTGATTATTCCTGGTGTTGTGCTTCTTTAGGCTTCAACATTAAGAGCTTTGTGGGTATTATGGAATTAACAATTTTCATGAGGCAGAATTGCATTTCCTATCAGCTGTAAACTACTTTTTGCACATTTTGTTTTAGTTTGGAGTGAACTGTGTAAAACTCTAGTTACCAATTACGAGTAAGTTATGGAAAAATTATGGAATTGTGATTTGTAAGAGTTGTAGGTGAGCTCATTGCAAAATCTAGTGGGATTATAATCGGATTTTAATGGTGAGAAAATCTCTTCAGTAGTTTTCAAGAGGACTAGATATAGGACAAGGGACTGAACTAGTATAATTCTTGTAGCTTATCTCTAATTTATCACTGACGATATGTAGTTGTTTGTTTCATCTAACACAAACACTATCACAGTTTTTTAAATTAATTTAATCAAAGTATAATATGAAACTTCTAGTAAACAAAAATATTACTTATACAGAACCTATGTTATTTAAAAATAAAATAATGTTTTTGGTAGCTGGCATACTAGAAATTCATAAAAAAGGAATTTGGTAAAATTTCATATTATCATATATTCTGTTACCATTGTTGTGATTTATTATATGCACATTATCGTGAGAGTTTGTGAAAAACTATTGTCCCACATTAAAGAGATTTCCTTCTCAGGATCTGAGTTTGAAACTTAATTGGTTAGATTAAAGTTGTACCGGTAGGGTTGTGAAGCATCTTTGGAAGCTAATTCATGAGAGCCTCATCTGAGCTTATATTGTCCCTTTTTTTTTTTTAATACAAGAGAGGGCTGCGCCCAAAATAAAACTAAAGTAGATGGGGACTAGATCCCAAGCTCTCCTTTTCCACAATGACCCTCAATTCAAGAGGGGCACGTGTCAAATAAAGCTGAAGTAGAAATTCCTTTCTTTGCTAAATGATCGGCTACACCATCACTGTCTCGATTTGTATGCCTCAGATGGACTTCCCAACTGCGTTTTAATAAATCCTGTATTCGCAGTACTGTAAGGCTGCAGTTTAAAGTAGCCTCCTTTGATGTCAGCAGCTCAATCAGTCATTTAGCATCAGATTCCAGAATGATCTGTTTAGACCCATAATCCAAGGCCAAGCTCAAGCCCTTAAATATAGCCCATGTTTCAGCATCCAGAACATTGCATTTTCTGATCTTACAAGAGAATCCCACTATCCAATCACCTTTATGGTTCCTTATCACTCCCCCACATCCAGCATCACTCGAATGAGTATTGACTGCACCGTCCACATTTATTTTGACCCATTCAGGAGGAGGAGGAGACCAGCCACAAGTCATGACAGCTTTTACATTATCATCATAATCCTTAATCTCAGGTTCAAATACATAATTCTTCCAAATATGGCAAATCACCTTGAGAGGATCATCAGGTTTCACATAGTTGTTGTTAAATAGAACTTCACTCCTCCAATGCCAAAGTTTCCACACTGCAACACCCCAAATTAAGTCCCATTTTCCAATTCCATCTCTCCCCATATTCTTCTTAAGATTCAAAGACATCCAATCACATAAGGAAGCAGGAAAAAAAGACGAGAAATATAGAGGATTCACAATTCCCCGCCATAAGTCTTTTGCATAATCACAGTCCCTTAGGATATGTAATATATCCTCATTACTTGCCATACAGTGGGAACATAAGGCAGAACAATGCGACCGTTTACTTCTCCATATTTTTGTAGGCAGTCTATCCAGAAAGGTTCTCTAAAGAAAGACTCGAACCCTTTCAACCCCTTTCCATTTTCATATAAGGTTGAAAGTTGGATTATAAAGAGAGCATGGATTTTCCTCCAGAAGATAATAAGCGCTCTTAAGACTGAAAATTACGTTACTAGAGGCATTCCAAGACATTAAATCATGTCCAGCGGCATCAGAAGGACTTAGAATGCTCATCAATCTCTGTAATATTTCCTTATTGACCACTGACTTTAGTCTTTGAAAATCCCATGATCTGTTTGACACCCAGTCCGCCACTACACTCTCATTTTCCTCATCAGACAAATCTCGTAGGCCCCAATCTTTAATTTTCCTGTTTGGGAAGAGCCAGAAGTCATTAAAGAAGCTTATAGAATGCCCATCTCTCAAAATCCATCTAGTTCCTTTGTCTAACAAATCCTTTTGCTGACATATGAACTTCAATAGCTTTGAATCGCCAGGAACAACAGTAAGAAGGTTTTCCTCATTTCTCAGCACATATTTCTGATTCAAAAATATATTGTCCTTTTATATTGCCTCATCATCTTCCAATCTAGCCAGGCCCGTTTCCTTTGGACTCATTGCAGTATCCAGCTTTTGCCTATCAGAGGTGAACCTTTTGAGATATTCAGGGAGGAGGCATGTTGTACATATACCCCAATTGATTCTTAATAGAATGAAAATATTAATTAATACTTTAAAAAATAAATATGTTAAATATGACTAATTGGGCGTATGTTAGGAGTAATGTTAAATTCTTATTTATTTTTCATTAAAAACACTACTAAACTTATTTAAAATCCTATCAAATCGTATTCTTTATCATTACAAGTAAATGATATATCATCTTTCCTAATATATTTTCATCCTCCATATATTACTCTTAAAATTTAACGAGACTCGGCATTTTTTCATTAAATGGTTCAGTTTACTGTTAATAACCATGCATAGAGGACGTGAAGTTATATCAAGTGCCTGGAAATTTTGATGTGAAGCCTTGAGAAGTTTGAAATTAGTGAGCTTTTGATGATATGTTGCTACAACACTTCTTGGTAGCTTTGAAGCCAAAACTAATTCCACACGTGAAAATGGGAAAAAGAACACAAAACATAAACTGCTTGCGGATAAGACATACTATCATTTTCTTTTGCTATATACTGAATGTTAAAACAAAAGACTTGGCTTGGAGCTCACTACTTTTGTCCTTAATATAAGACATAATTAATTGATTTGAGTAGACTAAGAATATTAGTTAAATTAGGTAAATGATATGTTTTTTCTAAAACATCCTACATATCTTTTTTTAATTTCCTCCCTTCCTCTCCTACGTGGTTATTGTTAGGAGAATATTGATAGTGTTAATTAAAAAATTCATAAATATATGAAATAAGTCTTATAATAGAACCAATATTAACTCCCTAATTAGCTTATATATTAAGAACCGCAAAAGTATAATAATATATGGGTTTTTACAATAATAATTTTCCAGCTTTCTTATATTCGATATTTGTTATGAACCTCATCTCATACCGATGAAATTGAGTTGTAAGAAAAGTGACTGAGGGGTAACCAGATGAAGATCGAGAAGGGGTAACTGCAGAGTAATAATTCAGAGGTGGCCCGCAAAAATGAGAGTCCCCAAAAAAAGAAGTATGAGGAAATTTTTAGATGGCGTTTGGAATTGAGCCACTCAAGAAAATTTTTATTAATGTTATTTTGTTACAATTAAATATTTAAACTATTTTTGCAGTTTCTTATTTTTTGTTGAGTGATTATTTTTTATAAATATTTTTCTATTTTGTTATTGTCAATTAAATTTTATTATTTAATATGGCCTGTCCAACCTTTATCTGACTATCAACTCTTGACCCACTATCTCGAACAATTCAGTATCTGGTTTGGTTTTTTGTTCCTTGACACATAAGACATCAAAATTTGAAAATAACAATTAAAAATAAAGATTTTGCCCGCTAGTGTTCTACGCATGGAGATATTTAAATTACTAACAAAAGTTTGTCCAATTAATAAAGAGTTGGCTCATAACTTACAAATTTGTCGGTTGAAATTGCCGATCTAAATACCTTATTAGTGGGCAATCTATACGTGCTTTTGTGAGCACTCATTGAATCTAAAGGCATGCCCTAACTCTGAGTCCTAATGAATATTGACAGTCAGCTCACCTAAACTTTGTCACCTGAAAAAAATGTCAACTCATTCTTGAAGTCAATTAATTATTTTACGTCGTATATCATGACAACAAATATTGAAGAATCGTATTGTACAGACGCAGCACTCTGAGAATCTTTTTAATGGGAGACAAAATCATTTTGGGGACAATTTGTTTAAAATTAAAGAAAAAAACGCTTTTAGTTAAGTTTAATACTTGAATTATTCAAATAAGCCCCTTTTTTTTTTTCAACATATCCCTTATACTATATGTTTAACTAGCTTAAATTCTCTCAACAATTGCCTTATACTTCCAACAACTGTTTTACGTTTAGCCTAGCTAAAATCTCTTTTTTTGTGATTTTTTTTTTAAACAAACTTGCCGCTAATTTAAGGTTTTTCCCCCCTTATGCCACATAGCATTTTTAATTAAAGTCAAACTTATAACCTAAGCGGCGAGAGTGGATGGAAATGTGACTAGTCAGTCTGGCGGGGAAAAAAAAAAAGGAAAGAAATGTGAGTAGATTGAAATTTTAAAATTGTGATTTGTAAGAGTTGTAGGTGAGCTCGCTTTAGAACTTACTAGGATTTATAATGGATTTTTATGATGAGAAAATCTCTTGAGTAGATTTCAAGAGGACTGGATCTTGTGGTGCCTAATTCTCTCTTCCCTTATCTCTAATTAATTTATCACTAACTATATTTAGTTACTTGTTTTAAATTAATTTAATTAAAGCATAATATGAAACTTCTGGTAAACAGAAATGTTAGTTATACAGAACCTATGTTATTTAAAAAAATAATTTTTTTGGGTAGCTTGCAGATTAGAAATTCGTAAATAAGGAATTTAGTAAAATCATATCTATTATCAGATTAGAGACTGTCAATTTCTTGGCCCATTGAACATATCTAATATCTTTTTTCCCAAAAAAAAAACCGTTATGATATGTCTGCTGTAAGTGAATTTTAATTTATTTTTTAACATAATCCCAATCTCATTACTTGGGCCTAACGCACTTCTACTCTACCATTGCAATAAAAGATGCTTTCAGGGAAAACCTTTCATTTTCTAAAAGCAACTTTGGAAGCTAATTCTTGAGAGCATTATCTGAGTTTATATGAGGGAAAATTGGTAAAAAAAATCCCTGTTTGAAAATTTAATTGGCTAAAAGGATCTGAGTTTGAACACGTACAAGTATGATCCTAAGTACAACGTATCTTCTGCTTTGTGTAGTATATCTTTTGCTGTGGGCGAATGACTTTAGTATTGATAATTGTTACACATTATTGATGACATGTTACACACAACAGAAGATATGTTGTGCTTACAAATCATAGTTATATTTGCTTTAATTCAGGTCTTTTAGCCAATTAAATTTACAAGTAAGGATTTTTAACCAATTTTCCTTTTATATTATTGTCCTTTTAGATTCCCTCATCATCCTCCAAATCTCCAACCTAGCCAGGCCCATTTCCTTTGGACTCATTATACTATCCAGTTTTTTTTTTTTTTCCGGTCTATCAAAGATAAACTCCTCTTGCTCAATTAGGATGTTTGAATTACTTTTTTTTAAAAGTAATTTTATGGTGTTTGAAAACCCCTGAAAGGCACTCAAAAAAAAGTACTTTCACATAAATTAAGACAAAACTTTTCTCACATACTCATTTACGATCCGTAAAATAACATCCAAAAAACTAATCCAAGCACCCTAAATACCCGGCAAGAAGGGTTGCTGTTAACTCCGACTCACTGAACTGGTTAATTAATGTTTTCGATCTTAATACCAGTGAACTAGCATATGTAGAACCTGAATGTACAGAGTATATATTCAGTATTATATGCTACTGTTTCTCCCTTAAAAATTCTTGAACTTCTCATTGAACTGGCCTAGTGGCGTGTTGTACATATGTCCCAGTTGGTTCCTAATAAAATAAAATAAAAATACTTTGAAAAATAATTCTGTTAAATATTACTAATTGGGAATATGTTAGAAGTGTAAAATTCTTATTTATTTTTCATTAAAAACACTCCTAAACTCATTTAAAATCCTATTCTTCATTACAAGTAGTTGATATTTCATCTTTCCTAATATATTCTCATCCTCCATTATTCTTAGAATTAACAAGGCTCGGCAAATTTTCATGCAATGGTTCAGTTTAATTACTGTTAATAACCATGCATACCGGATGTGAAGTTCAATCTTATGTTTGGCATGAGGAAAATAAAAGGGGATAGGAAATTTTAATAAAATTGATTTGAAAAATTGAAAAATGGAGGTTTTAAAATTTTAATAAAGAGAACATATAAGATAAAAGAGTAATAAAAATTAATTAAAAATTTTTAACCTTATTTCTTTAATTTTGTAAATCAAGATCGTTAAAATTGTCTCTCATCTCTCCTCCCGGCAGTGTTTGGAAATTTTGATGTGGAGCTTTGAGAACTTTGAAATGAGTTAACTTTTGATGATTTGCCAGAAAATTTTTTGGTAGCTTGGAAGAAGCTGAAACTTATTCTGCACATAAAAATGGGGAAAAAGAACAGAAAACATAAACTGTTTGCAGATAAGATATACTGTCATTTTCTTTGCAACGCAGTGAATATTTAGACAATAGACTTGAGCTCACTCTTTCAATTCCATTGTTTTGATATATACTAATGTGGTTGCTTTGGGATTCATTTTTACAATAATAATTTTCCAGCTTCTTGTATGCGATAGTTGTTATCAGCCTCATCTTTCATACCAATGAGATGGGGTTGCAAGAAATGAGATATGTGTGCCATCCCATATAACATTCTAAATATAAATAAAATTTTTGTTATGTTATATTTTATTAGCAAAATAACGGATAATTAATTAAGGCTGAGAGTGTGATTTGCATAATTTTAAAATTTTGAAGAGTTTTGTAGTTACATATTAATCATTAAAAATGTTAGTTATCTACAAACACACACACATTGTGTGTGTGTGTGTGTGTTCAAATTTCTAGAGAAGGGTTACGTACAATATGACATCATAAGTCCCTTTTTTTGCTTTTCTAAAATAATCCTTTTCATTTTCTAGAGAGGATCCAAATTTTGTTGAAAGGACCACACGTAAAAAAAAATTTCCGAAAAAATTGCGATGAAAGTACTTTGTTCTACTCCGTCATTTTTCGGGAAAGCATGCCGAACACTTCTGCCGCTTTTCATGAACACTGCTGCAACTCCTTAGACTCTCGCGCCGGCCGCTCCTCATCGGCTGCCGTCATCTCTTCACAATCATCACTTGTGAATGGTGACAGAGAGGAGAGGTCATAGCAGCAATAGGATTGTAGATTTGGGAAGTGATTAACTTTGTGACTAGTTAAATGCCAATGGCTGTTGGGTAGAAATTAAGTAACAAGAAGGCACCTGATTACCTAAGTAAAATAAGACAGCATGAAAGGCCGGCAAGCCTTAACGTTTGTGTTTGGTAAGCGAACCTATCAAAGCTTAATAATATACTACCTCCGGTCCTTAATATAAGACCCCATTTGACTTTTTGTTTGGTCCTAATTATAAGACCCCAATCCATTTTGTCTCTCATATTTATGTATTTTTTTCCAAGATAGTCCTTCTAATAATGATAGTTCTAGCTAATACACTTAATTAGCAAGGATATTTTAGGAATGACAATACTTATTTATTACAAATAACTAACTTAACTTACTTCCTTAATCTCCTCAAATAAGTCAACTGGGTCTTATAATTAGGACCGGAGGTAGTATTTTGTTAGGCTTGATATTATAATGGGTAAGATACATCTACCATCCCAAAATATTTCTCAGGTATTTTCAATACCCTAAAATATTTTGTGATGCATACAACACTCTAAAATATTTTTTTCAAATACATCTAACACCTTAAAATATTTTTTATGCATCTAGCACTTTAAATATATTTTTTTAGGTACGTACCAAATATAGTGTAAAAGACTAAGGATTGAAGAAACAAAGTTTACTCTATGTGGCTGTTTATCCACATCCAAATTAATTAATTAAGTAGTAATTTGAAAAAATTAGGGCAAGGTCTCATGAGAAGAATATAATTACTAAAATATCTCAATAAAAAGTTAACAGTTAGAAATTAGAATGTGTTATTATTTTCTATACTGAAACTTGTCATTACAACCTGATTAATTATTATGAGATCTTTTAGTAAATATATTTCTTAGTTAATACTTTATAATAATTCTTCTTAATAATTTTAGTTGGTTGGCTGCTTAACAAAGTTGATTTATGAAAATGTCAAGATAGAAACCAAATCATAAGTTTAAAAATAATTTTATGATATACAAAATAAGTACAAGAGGAGTTTTTTCTCAATTTATGTAAAAATATTTTTTAGGTTGAACCAAACCCCTTTATAACTCAGTATTGCTATTTTTTCAATACGACTAATTTTATTTGCTAAACAAATTGTTTATGTACAGTCACATGGCATTTTCAATTTTCCACCTAACCTCCTCGCGAATAATAAACAATTGTGTCCTCGAATGAAGAAAATAATATTGTCCCGTCTAGTCTACTATTGGAGCCTTCCCATTCAACTTTTGACGAAGTGATGTTTTTTTTTTTGAATGAAAAAGGACAACAGGAAGGAAATACAGAAAAACAACGCAAAAATAAAAAACAGCCTCTACAAACTACTCCCCATCCGTCTCAGATGAGTCGGGAAGGGAGTGATCAAACAGGTAGAAGTTTCCGTCAATCCTATGGGCGTACTTAGCTAAAGAATCAGCTAGAGGGATCGATTCCCTTCCTACATGACAAAAGACAACACACCAGTCTCTATTAATAGTAAACCTGATATCATCAACTAAATTTTTAAAAGGGTAACTTCCTTCACATCCCCAAGTCGCCAAGTTGATAGCCTCCATGCTGTCTGAGTAAATAAGAATCTTTCGATGACCTCTAGTCCAACCTAAATTCAAGCTGTGCAGTATCCCCATCAGTTCCGCAATGGTTGGAGGTACATTTGTGAGCTTAGCACAAAAACCACATATCCAGTTATCTGAATAGTCTTTGAGTACTCCTCCACAGCCGCTGAGCCCATTCCTGAGAACCGAACCATTGACGAAGTGATGTTGAAACAACATGGGGGATTTAATTAATTAAAAATGACTTATATTTAAAATCAAATGGAATAATGTTTTTGGCTAATCGATTACTCCCTCTGTTCTTTATTATAAGAGACATTTGATGTTTATGGCATGTTCCTATATATAAGAGACACTTAAAAGTTATATCTACTTTTTTGTGTTGATTTCCTATTTTACCTATATTTATTGTCTCCAACTCACACTCTCTCTTCCTCCCACTTCTCTCTCTTTTAATAATTTAATTATTCTCTCTCATGCTCTCTCCCCTTATTAATGAGGACATTTTTGGAAAAAAAATTATACTTTTCACACATTGATTGTTCTTAACTAATTTTAACTGTTTTTTTTATCAACATAATTCGGTTATTCGTCTCTTATAATAAGGAACGGAGGGAGTACTTAACAAGTTGATTTGAATCTAGCATTTGTTATTGTTCACGATATCTTCATCTTTAAATTTTTTTAGGGAGTAATAAGTATTCCAAATTAATAAATAGTGCAAATATTACTTAAATGTAAAATAAATATTTAATAATGCTCAAATGAAAATAAAAATTAAATTTGACCGTTAAATAAATTACCTAGATAAGCACTTGCTTTCATAAAGATGGTGATTTTTTTTTTTAACCAAAAAGACTTATTACATTTGTTTGTCAACTTTTCCACACGATGAAAACAAAAAATTAAAGAAATCATCAGCGTCAATCAGGGGCAATTAAGAAGCTGATTAATTTAATCATGGTCTTCAACTTAATATTTGTTTAATGAGCACTATGGGGTGTGAGCTGTCCCTGTTGCATGATGGGGACAGTTCACAGTAGGCAAAAAGACGAGACGATCAAGGAGGTAGTATGGCTTCAATAATAATAAAAGGTTTAATACAATTATTAACCCCTTAACTTCATTAATATTTTCATTTTAGTCTATTAAGTTTTAAATTATAAATTTTGTTCGCTCAAATTTTTTTGCTTAAAATATTGATCTACATAATTTAATAAAAACTTAGATTATTTTACTTTTTGAGAGACCAAAACTCATTATTTAAAACTTAAAAAACTAAAATCAAAACAAGCACAAACTTAGGGGACAAAAAATCATATTAATCTTAATAGAAATTTATTAAACCATGTGAACTTGATTAGTACGTGTTCCTTAAATTCTCATGGATAATCTTTAAAGTAAAATGCTCTAATCCCCATCGTATTCTGTCTTAATTGCACATCATCTATCTTAAAAACATGTAATTAAATCTAAATTTACACGTCTTCGATTTTAAAAATATGTAATTAAATTTAAATAGTTAACTCTCATGAATCTTCTAAAACTATGCATTCAAAATATGTATTTTAAACATTTAAAAATTTAATTTAATAAATTTCAGTAAATGTGAGGAAATTTTGCAATTAGAAAATTTTATGATATAATTAAACTTTGCAAATTTTACAACGTATTAAAAAATTTGAAAATATATGCAAATTTTTTGTTGCAAAAAAAATTACTTTTAGCAAATATAAATTTTTAAATAATTATTATATCAAAGAGGGCATTTTAGTGAAAATAAAAATTTAAAAGTTGAACTTAATAATTAATTAATAGTTGGATAAACAGAAAAAAAAGTCTTAAATATATAAAAAATGATATGTAACTGCATTTGTGGGTGTTTAGGTTCAGTAAAAGGGGCTTTTTAAAAGTACTTTTTCATAAATCAAGATAAATTCTTTTAAATATTTACTTCCTATACCGTAAAAGCATTTTTAAAATCATGATTTTGATTTTGAACTTGTTTAGATTAACTTATAAATAGCTTTTCAATCGTGATTTACGAAATATGAGGCAATTATATAAGAAGAGTTTTATCTCAATTTACGTGAACTTGTTTAAAAGTCTGTTTTGAACAGAATTCCAAACAAATCCTCCATCTAAATACTTTTAACAGGCACCAAAGTTCTATATGCATTTCCAAAATAAATAAAAAATCTTATAATTTAAATAAAATAGAGAGATAATTATTGTATTTTATCTAATTTTTATATGCATCCAACATGGACTTCAGATATTTTCTCCAAATCTGACCTTGTAATCTATGGCGCTCTTTAATTTTAAATTTAAATCTTCTAAGAAAATGAGATTTAATATTAACATCCTTCAGGAAAACAGGCCGGTACCAAAAGCACATAATTGATGAAAATTTCCCCATAAAAGATTTTATATTTTTATCAGCAAGAAGCCAAGAAAGACCTAAATCAGACCTAAAATAAATTTGTTTGATCAAAATTGCTCATGTGCAGTCACATGGCATTCACAATTTTCCACCTAACCCGTCGTCAATAAAAAACAATTGTGCTCTCGAATCAAGAAAATATTCTCGTCAACTTGGCTATAACGGTATGCACATTCAACTTTTGAAGAAAAGAGAGAGAAACAAAATGAAGTATCATCTCCAAAAGAATAAAAGATAGTGGGAATTTGAATTTTGCTATAACACCGTAATTTATTTTGTTTTGTAAATTTATAATTTATTTACTAAAATATCATTATTGATTATATATATTAAGAAATTTTATCTAATAATAATCATGATTAAAAAAGAAATTTTTTGAAAATCAACTCATATTTATTATAAATACGTAACTTAACTAATTTTTTTAATATATTCAAATTAATTAAATATTCCTTCAGTCCAAAATATAAGATCTTTATACTAGTGTATATAAAAGTTTTATATTAGGAGCGGAGGAGTAGTTCTTAGATTAAAGGTCATACACGCCTTGGCTTCATATAATTAATCATTTCTCTTCCGGGATGGTATTTCCGACGTTATTTCGAGGGGCGCAAAGTAATCAAAAGTCAAGCTTCCTCTTTTAAGTGTTCTATCCATGAGTAATTGAATCCCTGTGAACATGAGCACAAAGGGAAAAGAGAATTAAATGCGCCAGCTTTTGTCCCCCCCCCCTCCTTCTCACTTAACATTTTAACGTATTTTATAATACAATTTTATTTTTAAATATGAATTTTTTTCAAAAGCACTTGTGCCTTTAAAGTGTCTTTTTAGGAGTTATTTTAAATTCATAGTCAAAAAATTTGTTAATTAATGTATATAAACACTAAAAAAATATTTTTAAAAAAATATTTTAAGGATACTGGATGTATATGAATAATATTTAAAGATGTTAAATAAATTATAAAATAATTTAAAATGTTAGATAGCCTTAAAAAAAATACTTCAAAATGCTTAAAATTTTATTGTCATTCATACACATCTTTGTTTTTGTATTGAGCGTTGAGCGATATTCTAGGACTCGTTTATGTGGTCGCTGGCATCCTTTTTACCGCCACCCTCTGCGCACGAATGCGAAAATTATACTCTCCTTTCTTTTTTTAAGAGTTATTTTACATATTTATTAATTTTTTTAATAATAATCAAGTAAAAGAAAGAGGAAAGAAATTAGAAAGATACTTAAAGTGTTTTAAATAAATAAATTTAAATAGCATTTTTAATCTACTCAAATTAATTAATTAGATCTTACACTAAGGACGGGATGAGTATAAGTTATGAATTGATACTTTTTATAATACATATTTTGGACAAAACTCGTATAATTTTAATATTTATTAATAACATTGAATAATGTATAATTTATTTATTTTCTTCTGTTATATCTAACTTTAAAATATTATTCACTTTTTTATTTTACAATGAAAAGCAATATTTTTCTCCAAATTATCTGGTTTTAAAAATAAAGTAATATGAAAGTATACACTATAAAATAATTTGATTTTAAATTATTTGATAATACTAATATTAATACTACCTTCGGTTCTTAATATAAGATTTAGTTAACTAATTTGAATAAATTAAAAAAACTAATTAAATTAGTTATTTGTAATAAATAGGTGTTATCTTTTCTAAATTATCCTTGCCAATCAAGTGTATTAGTTAGAACCACTATTATGACAAAGACTACCTTAAATAAATAAATAAATATGAAAGACAAAATAGATTAGGGTTATATTTAGGATTAAAATAAAAGTCAACTAGTTCTTATATTAAGGACAGAAGATAGTATAATTTTTCCATTGTAATATTTAAATTAATTTTAAACATGATATATTTTTGCATAAAAAAATATTTTGGTCATTCAAATATTTATTCATTTTTTTTCTATTTTTCTTGTTCATCCAATGTGATAACATTTTTTTTTAATTTTTTCTTTTTTCATTATTTGTCCTGTCATTTTCTTTCCCATCCAAATGAAGCATAAAACTGATCTGGCATTTTAAAATATTCTTTGAAGTGTGTCCATATCTTAGATTATTTTTTTTCAATAGCATTCAACACTTTGAAAAAAATTGTGATACAATTATATCTTAGAGTATTAATTTTTAAGAACAATTATACCTTTAAACTATTTTTCAGGAGTAGTTTTAATTTCCTCATCTTCTTAAAGTCGATTAAATAAATATAAATGAAATATCTTAAAATATTTTTAAATATTTTTAAGGACATTAAAAGCATCTGAAAAATACTTTCGAGCGTTTACTTTCGCATGCGTGCATGGTGTGTATATATACTCGTATATATAGACCGTGGCGGTGGATGCCGGCTATCGCAGAAATGAGGCCTGGAAAAGTTGTTCAACGGTCAATAGGGAAAAAAAAAGATGTATATGCATGACAATAAAAAAAAGATTTTATTCCACCTTTACTCCCTCTGATCTTTTATATAAGTTATGAATTGGTCCTTTTTATAATATACATATTTGGTACTTGTTTAAAAATTTAAATTCACCATTTTCTTCATTCCTACTCTCAAATACTGATATGTTTCTCCGGTCTTTTTTTTTCCCCAATCATTTTCTCTATTTGGGAGGAAAAAGAACATTTCTTACAAATTTATTATTCTTAACAAACATTTTAACCTGCATAGTTCACTTGTTTATAATTTGTATATAGGATAGAAGGGAGCATCGACAAAAAATTCAATGAAATAATTACTATAATGTTAATATTAATTGGGTTATGCAAAGTTAGCTTTTTGATTTAGAAAAGAATGAAACGTATTGTATTGGCTTTTGTGTTTTATTTCTTCCTAATTTTAAGAGGAAAAATTTTAAATATTTATTATATAATTTTTCAAATAAAAAACAGCTAATAAACTATAATAAAATAAAAAGGTTTCTTGTATCTATTTAAAATTCATTTCATATATATATATGTTCATTATTTCGTTTAAAACTATTAATATTAATGTAAAATTTAAATATATTAATTTTTATTTAATCAGTCCGTGCAGTGTTCCTTTCTTAATTTGTCCCCCCCCCCCCGGGGTTTCAAGTTTCCACATTCCCTGTACCAAAACAACTAGGAAATTTGATATTTGGGACAATCTAAGGCACATAAATTAGTTATGACATCAAAATTTGAAAATAACAACTGAAAATAAAGGTCACAGGAAAATGGGTGATTGTTTTGCGTAGACTCTTCCACGGAAGAACAGAGATGTTTTCAAGGAATATACGGGATTCAAATTATTAATCATATCTCTTCTTGCATATTGCCCGGAATGTTTCGAGGCACAAAGAAGCCAAA
This sequence comes from Neltuma alba, assembly GCF_004799145.2. NCBI lineage: Eukaryota > Viridiplantae > Streptophyta > Magnoliopsida > Fabales > Fabaceae > Neltuma > Neltuma alba. The sequence goes on from NW_021633576.1 coordinate 22,802, forward strand.
CGTCAGCTAACTTCCTTTTTTAAGTGTTCCCTCGATCAATCTAAGCCAGCTTCACTCTATTATCGCTTCCTATCAAACAACTTTCTCTCTCAGTCGTCTCGTCCATCATCTAGAGTAATACCTTTGAGTTACCAGACAAAGCAAGGCATGGAGTTCGCTGCCAAGGTGGGGGAAGCACTTCTCTCTGCTTCTGTGCAGACCTTACTCGACCTGATTTCCTCAAGGGAGTTTCGAGATTTCGTGAAAAATAGAAAGCTCAACGTCTCTCTTGGATGAGCTGAAGATTACCTTGTTGATGCTGGTGCTGTCCTTAATGATGCAGAGAGAGAAAACAGATCACCCGTCCTGAGGTTAAGGAATGGCTTGAAGAGTTGAAAGATGCTATCTATGATGCAGAGGATTTGCTAGATGAGATCAACACTGAGTCTCTGAGATGCAAGGTGGAGCAAGATTCACAACATGTGGCTAACAAGGTGCGATCCTTCTTTTCTTCTTCTTTTGGTCAATTTTTACTGGGGGTTGAACTCCAAGCTAGAAGCAACATCTCGAAGGCTTGAACACTTTGCAAAACAAAAGGATATCCTTGGTTTGCAGAGTGTTAGCTTCAGAGCGCATAAAACAGTGACAACATCATTGCTAAATGAATCTGTTGTGGTTGGTAGAGAGGATGATAAGGAGAAACTATTGAAAATGCTTCTGTGTGATGGAGATCCAAATCCTACTGATGTAGGAGTGGTCACTATCTGGGGTATGGGTGGCCTGGGTAAAACTACCCTTGCTCAACTCATCTATAATGATAAGAAGGTCCAGGAGCATTTTGATTTGAAAGCTTGGGCTTGTGTTTCAGATGATTTTAATATTCTGGAGGTGACCAAGAATCTTTTTGAGTCCATCACTAAAAATGTCTACGATGGTAAAAATCTAGACTTTCTTCGTGTTGAATTAAGAAATAGCCTGAGTAATAGAAGGTTTTTGATTGTGTTAGATGACTTATGGAATGAAAAATATAGTGATTGGGATGATCTCATAACTCCTTTTCACAGTGGGAAAAGGGGAAGCAAGATCATCGTAACAACTCGCCAACCAAGGGTTGCTGAAATCACGCATACATTTCCCGTACATAAATTGAGTCATCTCTCAGATGATAACTGTTGGTCTTTAATCTCCAAACATGCATTTGCAAATGTAGATCCAAACAATTATCCAGATTTAGAAGCAATTGGAAGGAAAATTGCAAGAAAATGTGACGGTCTCCCAATTGCTGCTAAAACAATGGGAGGTCTTTTGCGTTCAAAAGTGGATGCAAGGGAATGGAATAAAATTCTGAATAGCAACCAGTGGAATATACCAAATGATGATGTTATGCCTGCATTGCATTTGAGCTATCTATATCTTCCCTCACATTTGAAGAAATGTTTTGCTTATTGCTCGATTTTCCCAAAAGATGTTGTGCTACAGAAAAAGAAATTGGCCTTGTTATGGATGGCTGAAGGCATTGTACAGCAACAATCCCATGGGGAGAAGACATTTGAGATTGAAGCAGAAGACTGTTTCAATGAATTATTATCTAGGTCATTCTTTGAACAATATAGTGGTAATCCAAAGGAGTTTGTCATGCATGATCTCGTTAATGATTTAGCAAAATTTGTATCTGGCAAGAGCTGCGTTCAATTTGAGAGAAATGAAGTCCCGAAATCTATACGACATTTATCATTTTCCCTAAAGAAATATAGTCGCTCTAAAGAATGTGAGAGCTTTTGCCATGCAAATAGTTTGAGGACTCTTTTGTCGCTAAATGAATTCAAAGATTGGCCACCAACATGTGTTTTGACTAGAAAAGTGCTCCATGATTTGTTGACAAAACTGAAATGTCTAAGAGTATTGTCCTTACCAATGTACGAAAACATTGTTGAGGTACCAATTTCAATTGGTAATTTGCAACTTCTGCGGTATCTCAACCTTTCCCACACTTCAATCAAAAGGTTGCCTGATGTAGCCTTTACACTTCACAACTTGCAGACATTGCTCTTATCAAATTGTATTTATTTTATTGAATTGTCAGAAAAGATAGAAAAGCTTATTAATTTACGTCATCTAGACATTAGCAAAACTGCTTTGAAGGAGATGCCCACACAAGTTACAAAACTACAAAATCTTCAAAATTTAAGTACCTTTATTGTGGGCAAACAACCAGATGGATTGGGAATTAAAGAGTTAAAAAGGCTTCCTTACCTACAAGGTAAACTTTCCATTTTCAATCTACAAAATATTGTTCACTCTATGGATGCTTTGGAAGCAAACTTGAAGAATAGAGAAAAAATTGAGGAGTTAGTGTTAGAATGGGATTGTGATGTTGAAGATTCACAAACTGTGAAAGATGTACTTAACATGTTGCAGCCTTCAACAAATTTAAAGAGATTGACCATCAAGCATTATGGAGGCACTAGCTTTCCTGTTTGGGTAGGGGATTCATCATTTATAAATATTACCTCTTTATGGGTGAGTAATTGCAGTAATTGTTTTTCGCTCCCGCCATTTGGAGAACTACCTTCTCTCAAAGAGCTCTCAGTTAGTGGAATGGGATCAGTGCGTTCAGTTGGACGTGATTTCTATTGTAGAAAACCTGAATACTCTACGTTTCAACCATTTCCATCCTTGGAGATTCTCATATTTGAAAATATGCCTATTTGGGAGGAATGGATACTATTTGATGGTGAAGGTGCCAAATTTCCTTTCCCTCGACTCAAAAATTTGAGTTTGCATGATTGTCCTATGTTGGGGGGAGACATGCCTAACAACCTTCCATCATTAACAGAGGTTTCTATATCAAATTGCAAAAAATTGGAGGCAAAATCAACAGCTTCGCAATGGATTACCTCTATCAAGAAATTAAAAATTGAGCAAGGGGAACATGGGTTATTAAGAGCACTTGATGATTTATATCAAGACTCTTTGGAATCCTTAGCAATTACGAAGTGTGATAGCTTGCAGTCTTTGCCAAGAATGATAATAGGTAGTCGTTGTCTTCAAAAGTTGTTTCTCGTAGATATCCCATCGATCATGTCCTTCCCAATTGATGGTTTGCCCACTTCTTTGCAACATCTTAGAATTGACAATTGTGAGAAATTAGAGTTCCTACCTCAGGATTCTTGGCAAAACTACACATCACTTGAACACTTGAGTATTTATAATAGTTGTCCTTCCTTGAAATCTTTTCCATTAGATTGTTTTCCCAAGCTTAAATGGCTTGACATTTGCGAATGTCATAATTTGGAGACCTTTACACATGTTGGGGGGTCTACTCTTCCCTTAGAATATTTTTTGGTCGGAAGCTGTGACAAACTTAGATCAATGTCAGAAGTACACATTGATTCCCTTGCCAACCTTCGACGCTTTCACCTAACTTCGGTTCCAAAGTTGGAATCATTGCCTCAAGGTGGTTTGCCTTCTAACTTGCGAATATTTAATATTGGGGGCTATAATGAGGTATCTTCTATACCAATCCAAGACTGGGGGTTTCAACGCCTGACTTCTCTCTCATGGTTTGAAGTTTCGGATGATGGAAGTGAAAGTATTCTCCATAATTTACTAAAGAATCAATTACTACCCACTTCTCTTGTGACTATCAGCATCGCGGACATTTCCAATCTTAAATTGTTAGAAGGAAAAGGGATTCAACACCTTACTTCTCTTGAACGGCTCTTCATCCGCGATTGTGAGAACCTTGAATCCTTGCCAGAAGATGCGCTGCCATCCTCTCTTTTGTTGTTGGCAATCTGGCGTTGTCCAAAATTAGAAGAGAGATATGATTATGAGAGAGGGAAACACTTGTCCAAGATCGCTCATATTCCCACCATACGAATTAATCGGAAATACTATGATCCTTGAGATGGTGCATTATATTGCTTCAAAAGGTGAGCTCTCAAATTTCACAACATTTAATCATTTTAGTATCTATTAATGTATATACTTTTTTCCTTTTTCTTTTTCACAAACCACATATGATATATTCCCTTCGTGATCATCGAATAGATACCAACATTTTATGGGTACATCTTGCCTATGCCCCACACGCGCGCGCACATTAAAAAATTTGCTCACCCGGGAGCATCATATCAATGATGCTTCTGCAATATTTTGTTTGAAAGGGAAAAAAAAAGAGTCTTGTAAAACATTCTATTCAATTTTTCTTTTCCTACAAAGACATACTGTTTCTTTTTTTTTTTAAAAAAAAAAGAGTTTGTTACTTTTCATATTCGGCAAAATATTATTAATATCATATCAGATTTTTGATAAATAAAATTGAAAAAATATATTTTTCCATTACCATATGAGCATATGTTTGGTTGTTGCGAACTGATTTTTATTTTCATGTTACTTCTTCACATTGCAGATTCTGAAACTTTGTGGCAGAATTGAAACTCTGAAGGCACCAAAAGATTTTGGAGACCACCAAGGGCAAAGTGCCTTCAAAATGATCCTCTGCTTCAAGTTCTCTGTTTTCCTATCATCAAAATAATATAGTTTTTTGTTTTATTCATCTCTGGGAGTTGATTCATCAAGAGAAGGTCATGTGAGTATCCACTTTTTTTTTCCCTTTTAAAGAATCTCCATTTTGAAATATAATGTAATTTTGTTACAGTGATGGTTCTCTATTTTTATTATGTTAAATATTCATTAAGCCTTCTTGTAATTTGTAAACCAGTATGATAAAAATTCTGCAGACTTCCACGGATATATGCCTTTGTCCTTGAGGGTTTTGTGGCATCACCGTCTCAAGATTGGTATTCCAAGATACAGGATTAGCTAGCCTAGTTTGTATGAGGCTCATTGCTTCTTAGAGAAATTTACTAACTTCAATGTTTTTAATTTAATATAGTCATCATATGAAGCTTCAAGTGACAGAGGATATCTTATTTTTATATTCACAAATTACTTGAAAAGCACAAAATAAAATTTCACTGACGGTTTTTCCTTGGATGTTGCTTTTTCTTTTTCCCCTTCTTTTCAGTGACTTGATCTAAAATTTCATAAGCAGAATGTCATTGGCTTTCAATAAGCAGAGCAATGGCGAGATGCTTCTAGAAGATGGCACATCTTAGGTAATGCATTTTGTTAGGTCTAACCATTTTTTAATTATTGAGATGGAAAGCATATTCATGTGCTGTAGATTTTCGAATTTAGATGCAGTTTGTTATATGTGTATGTGTGTCTATACCCTATCTGTGCAAGTCTGATACGTGAGAGAAAGTATTAGTGACTTCATTTTAAGGCAAGAAATCAACTACCGAGTCTCAAAGATTTGGAACCATTCTTTCATGCTCAGGCTCAGTGTAACAATTTAATACTACAAATAAAAAGGGAGTTTGAAAAATTCCTTTCATATTTGTCAAAATATTATTAATATCTTATCAGATTTTTAATAAATAAAATTAAAAACATTTTTTCCATTGCCTATATGAGCATATGTTTGGCTGCAAATTGACTTCCATTTTGGTGTTACTTCTTCACGTTGCAGATTCTTAAGCTTTGTGATGGACTTGAAGCAAAAGTGGCTATCAGATGATTGAAACTCTGAAAACAAAAGAAACTCTTTTGTATTTTCAAAGTTTTGCCAGTTCATTCATGAAAGATTGAAAAGCCCTGTAAGTATTATTTTTTTTCCCATAAAGGATTTCAAAGATTAAGGTTCTAGTGGATAAATATAAGTTTGATTGAAGTCCTTTCCTTTATTTTTTTTTTTCAAGTTGCATATTTTTAAAAGCTTTGTGGGAGAATTGAAACTTTGAAAGCACCAAAAGCCTTTGAAGACCAACAAGGCGGAACGCTTTCAAATTGATCCTCTACTTCAGATCCTCTGTTTCCTATCATCAAAATGCTATCAATCGATCATTTTTTGTTTTATTCATCTTTGGGGGGTTGATTCATGAGAAGCTTATGTGAGTATCAACTTTTTTGCCCCCTTAAAGTGAACAATCTACTAATTTCAAAGTTTTTAATTTAATATAATCATCATATGAAGCTTCCAATGAACAGAAATAACTTAATTTTATACTCACAATTTACTTGTAAAGCAAAAAGCTAAAATTTGACTTAGCAGTTTTTTTTCCCTTTTTCTTGGATATTGCTTTTTTGCTCGCCCCTTCATTTCAGTGATTTGATGTAAATTTCGTAAGCAGAATGTTATTGGCTTTCAATAAGCAGGGAAATGGCCAAATGTTTCTTGAATATGTGACATCGCAGGGTAAGGCATTTTGTTAAAACTAATTACATTTTAATTATTGTGATTGAAAGAGTTCAGGTGTTTTAATGAGTCATTTGAAAATAGGTGAGGGAGCTAGTTGAATTGCTCTGTTTCGGAGAAAAGAGTTATAGGAGAAGCAAGGAAGGCAGGTAAAAAAGCTAATTCAATACTCATTGATTTACCTCATTTTAAATATAATATCTATAGGAACCACTTGAGCTAATTCAAGAGTTATTTGGTAAAAATTATGAATATGTTACCAAAAAAGAAGCATTACTTTGTTGCTCGCTTTATATGTTGGATTGAACATTTGATTATTTCTGGTGTTGTGCTTCTTCAGGTCTCAACATTAAGGGCTTTGTGAGTATTATGCAATTAACAATTGTCATGAGGCAGAATTGAATTTCCTCTCAATTGTAAACTACTTTTTGCGCATTTTGTATTAGTTTGGGGTGAACTGTGTAAGACTCTTGTTACCAATTATGAGTAAGCTCTATAAAAATTATAGAATTGTGATTTGTAAGAATTGGAGGTGAGCTCGTAGCAAAATTTATTGGGATTGTAATTGGAGTTTTATAGTGGAAAAATCTCTTGAGCAGTTTTCAAGAGGACTGGATGTAGGTCAGGGGACCGAACCAATATAATTCTTGTGGTGCCTTTTTTCTCTTCCCTCATCTCTAATTTATCACTAACTATATTCAGCTACTTGTTTCATCTAACACACAAGCACCGTCATTTTTTAAATTAATTTAATCAAAGCATAATATAAAACTTATAGTAAACAGAAATATTACCTATACAGAACCTATGTTATTTAAAAATAAAATAATTTATTTAGTAGCTAGCAGAGTAGAAATTCATAAAAAGAGGAATTTAGTAAAATTATGGCTATCATCAGCTTCATATTATCATATCTTTAATTACCATTGTTTTGATTTATTATACGCATATTATCTTGAGAGATTCTAAAAAACTATTGTCCCCATCAAAGAGATTTCCTTCTTAGGATCTTTGAGCTTGAAACTTAACTGGTTAGATCAAAGTTGCACCGAGTAAAGCTGTGAAGCATCTTTGGAAGCTAATTCATGAGAAGGATCAGAGTTTATATTGTCCTTTTATATTGCCTCATCATCTTCCAGTCCAGCCAGGCCCATTTCCTCTGGACTCGTTACAGTATACAGCTTTTGTCCATCGCGCGGTGAACTTTTTGAGACATTCAGGTAAGAGGCATGTTGTACATATACCCCAATTGATTCCTAATAGAATTTAAAAAAAAATCGGAAAATAAATATGTTAAATATGACTAATTGGGAGTATGTTAGGAGTAGTGTTAAATTCTTATTTATTTTTCATTAAAAACAGTCCTAAACTTGTTTAACATCCCATTTTTCATCATTACAAGTAATTGATATATCATCTTTCCTAATACATTTTCATCCTCTATTACTCTTAAAATTAACGAGACTCGGCATTTTTTCATTAAATGGTTCAGTTTACTGTTAATAACTATGCATGGAGGACGTGAAGTTAAGTGCTTGGAAATTTTGATGTGAAGCTTTGAGAACTTTGAAATAAGTTAACTTTTGATGATGTGTTGCTACAACACTTTTTGGTAGCTTGGAAGCCAAAACTAATTCTGCGCGTAAAAATGAGAAAAAGAACAGAAAACATAGACTGTTTGCGGATAAGATGTACTTTCATTTTCTTTTGGTACGTGCTGAGTGTTAAAACAATAGACTTGGACCTCGCTCTTTCAATTCCATTGTTTTGATATGCTTCTCCGGTTCTTAATATAAAACATGATTAACTAATTTGAGTAAATTAAAAATCTTAGTTAAATTAGTTAATATGATATTTTGTTCCTAAAATACTCTAAATATTTTTCTTAATTCCTTTCCTTTTTCTTCTATTTGATTATTATCAGTAGAGTATCAATATAGTTAATTTGAAAAAAATAATTAATAAACATGTGAGATAGGTCTTATATATAGGAATAATATTAAATCTTTAATTTGCTCCTATATTAAGAACCAAAGACGTAGTATAATAATATATGGGTTTTTACAACAATAATTTTCCAGCTTTCTTATATTCAATATTTTTTATAAGCCTCATCTCATACCAATGAAATTGGGTTGTAAGAAAAGAGATATACTGCCTAATCATCAACTTTATAATCAGAATGCTATTGGTGTATATTCAGAAAGAAGATTAATAAAGTTCGAAGCTCCCAGAAGATCCTCAGATCAGGAAATGCTTGAAATGGTTATGGCTCGATAGATGAGTTCGGTTTTCTTTGCTATATATACTTCGAATACATTTCACAATTAAGAGAATTAAGACTTATATATTGTGAATTAATAGAATTTCATTATTACTCCAAAGCCTTACTTCTCCTCCCACACACCTCGAAGTGAAATCTTCAAGTTTTGAATTATTTGTGCCATGTGACATATATTATACAAATAAAATTTTTGTCATGTTATATATAGAAATAAAATTTTTGTTATGTTATATTTTATTATAAAATAACGGATAATTAATTAAGGCTGAGAGTGTGATTTGCATAATTTTAAAATTTTAAAATAGTTTTATTGCAACAGATTAATCATTAAAAATGTCGGTTATTATCTACATATATACTCAAATTTCTAGAGGTTATGTGCAGCATGACATCACAATTCCTTTTTTTTCATTTTTTTTAAAACAATCTGTTTCACCTTCTAGATAGAATCCAAACTTTGTTGAAAGGACTGAAGTTTTTTTTTTTTTCCCATAACAATTGCGATGAAAATGCTTTGTTCTTTCCTCTGTCCTGCTCCATCATTTTCCTGGAAAGCATGTCACCAAAAGGATAATTAACAAAATCAATAGTTTTTGGGTGGGTAGAAATTAAATACTACAAGAAGCCAACTTTCTTACCTAAGCACCACAAGATGACGAGTAAAATAAGACAGTATGAACGCGGCCAGCAAGCCTTGACGTTTGATTTTGTGTTTGGCAAGTGAACTTTGCAAAGCTTAATAAAATACTATTAAAACGAATGAAATAGTATAATCTAATCAACCCTTCAATGGGATTTTTTTAAATTAATATTAATTAATAGACATATAGTTGGCAAAAAAAAAAAAATTAATAGACGCGTAAAGGTCAAGAAAACACGTAAAGGTCATGATCCTTTTTTCTTTATCATATGAGTCATTATTGAGTATTTGAATAATATATTTTTTTAGGTCTCATATTATAATGTGTTTTTAAATAATCAGGACAAAATTGCTTAGGGATTAGATTAACAATTTTTTAAATTATTTATAATTAGGAAGGAAGTGTGAGGCTCAAACTTTTTGAAAAGTCAACACTTTTAATTAATCAAGTAAACGGAATTTCATTATCAGTAAGTCATCTTTTCTGCTTGCCCACAGAACCGCAAGCGACCCATTAATTTCTGAATTATGTGCTGATATAACCTTCTAAAATGTATGCCACATAATTGTTGGCAAAAAAACATAGCAGATAATTAATGCTAAGAAGATTATCTGTATAATTTTAGCATCTTAATTAGATAGATTTATTGTTACATTTTAAACATTAAAAATGTTATGTGTATGTGTGTCTATATATATATATATAAACTTATAGAGGAAGTTGTGTGCAATATGATATTATAATTCCTTTTTTCTCTTTTTCCTTAATTATTCTACTTTCTAGATAGGATCCACATTCAATGGAAAAGGATTTTAGGTAAAAATAATGCAATGAAAATACTTTGTTCTTTCCCTTGTTCTCCTTCATTAATTTCCGGGAAAGCATGCCACTAAAAGATATATAATTTATATATAAAATCAATAGGTGTTGGGTAGACTCTTTGAACAACGAGTGGACGGCCGCCCATATTAAAAATACACACCCTTCTTTGATTCCCTTGTATTTAAAAATATGTATGCTATAGTTTAATGTGATTTAACACTGTAGAAGTTGCATTTTTTTTTTAATTAGAGAGGTGGGTTTACACTAACAGCTTGAAATTATGAGTGGAATTCAACCTGCAACTTCCTAAATATGAGTGAGTTTTCATGCCCTTAAGTTATGGAAAAAATGACCCACCCTTTAATTATTGAACACCCCACTGTCTCCCTCTCAACATAGAAATTTGATTTTTCATCAGTGTTTAATTTTGTTTTATGCAGGAAGTTCAAGGGGGGGAAAACTTTAAATGGTGATTGGTTGAGAGTCTTATAATTGATTTTAATAAAAAAAATCAGAACAGCGTTTCTTTCTTCTTTTACTTTTTTTGCAAAATGTTTTTTTTTTTTAATTTCAAAGAATTTTTCTATAATCCTTGACTTGAGAAAGTAGACGGGCCCTCAGTTTTAATTACAATATTGAATCAGCTTCATGCCCCAATGTAGTTCTTTAAAGTTTCACATTCCCAGTATATATAATCATTAGTCTTGAGCGTCGCTAGTACGCCTTCCTCTAATATTCATTGTAATACTCCAATTTTTCAAATAGTTCCTTTTTTTTCCTTTGATCAGTAGATTTTATGGAGTGACATCTTAATATCTTATGATGATGAGATCGTGAAGTTTTAAGTTTTTTTACGATTTAAAAAATAAATAAATTAAGACTATGGTATTTTTAAAAAAAAGGTCAAAAATTGAAAATTACATTATTTCATCATTATAAAATATCAAAATGTCAGTCACTTTATATAAAATCTAATTATAAAAAAAGAAAAAAAAAACTCAAACGGTTGGAACATGTGAAATGACATTAGAGGGAGCCACGTTAGAGGCCTCAAACTCTATCATTGGGATTCATAACCAGAACAACTAGGAAAAAAAATGAGCTTTGTATTTCAGAAAGAAAAAAAGGACCCTATCAAAATTTGAAAATAACAACTAAAAATAAAGATTTTGCCGGCTAGCGTGCCGCGCGTGGAGATACTTAAATCAATATTAAGGCATTCTATTAATAAAAATTAGTCTAGTTAGTAAAGAATTAGTTCATAACCTACAAAGTCATCAGTTCAAACTGCTGATATGAAGACCTTTCTAGTGAACGATCTGTAAGTATTTTTGTAAGTAATTTTTGAATCTAAAGGCACACCCTAACCTTATAAATATTGAGATTCAATTCACCTAAACTTTTATCAACTAAATGTTAACACGTTCTTGGAAGTCAATTCATTTCTTTACATGATAACATCACGACAAGAAATATTGAAGAACCGTATTATACAGACACGCACACATTTGAGAATTTGAATGAAAAATAACATGGCTCATTGAATCTTTTTTAATAGGAAATCAAATCATTTTGGGGACAGTTTGCTTAAAATTAAAGAAAAAATGATTTTAGTTAAGTTTAATACTTAAAGAATTATTCAAATAAGCCCCTTTTTTTCCAATACATCCCCTATATTATATGTTTAACTAGCTCACGTTCTCCCAACAATTGCCTCATACTTCCAACAACTGTTTTATGTTTAGCCTAGCAAAAATCGCCTTTTTTTGAACTTATTTTCTTAAGACAAACTGGTCGTTAATTTAAGTTTTGCTTTTTCCCATATGCCACATATATAGCATTTGTAATTAAAGTTAAAATTATAATTTAAGTGGGAAGAGTGGATTGAAAATATTACCAAAAAGAAAGAGTGGATTGAAATGTGAACAGTCAATCTGGCACACAAAAAAAAAAAACACAGAGAGAGAAATGTGAGTAGGATTAAAAAATTTTAATGCCTCCTACATTAAAAAATAAAAAGAAAATTTGCGCCAAGAAGATTTATGAAATTACGCTCCGCTCTCATAATGAGAATGAGAATTAATCTTAATTAAGATGCTTGTGAAATGGTGGAGATCAAAGGCAGGAGGTTTGGTTGAGATACGGATCAGTGTGAGAAGAAAGGAATCAACAATGAGGAAAACAAAAATTCAAAACCAAATAAATAAATAAACAAATAAACTTTTTGTCATATTATTTTTATTACTATTTCGGATCCTTAATACTATTTCTAGTCCTTAATATAAGAGGTAGTTGACTAATTTAAGTAGATTAAGAAAATTAGTTACATTAGTTATTTGTAATAAATAAGTATTGACTTCCCTAAAATATCCTTACTACTCAAGTATATTAGCTAGAACTACTATTATTATAAGAATTACTTTGAAAAAAAATGGATAAATATAGTAGACAAATTGGATTAGGGTATTATAATTAGGACCAAAATAAAAGTCAAACAAGATCTTATATTAAGGACCAGGAGAAGTACAAGAGCTTATTTGACTTTTATTTTGGTCCTAAATATAAGACTCCAATCCACTTTGTCTCTCACATTTATCTACTTTTTCAAAGTAATCCTTGTAATAATGGTAGTTTTAGTCAATACACTTGATTGATAAGAATATTTTAGTAAAGACAACACCTCTTTATTATAAATAACTAATTTAATTAATTTTTTTAATATATTCAAATTAGTCATCTAACTTTTATATTAAGAACCGGAGGTAATAATAAAATAACGGATAATTTATTGTTGCATTTTAAATTAAACATTAAAAAATTGCGATGAAAATACCTTGATCTTCCTTTTGCTCTCCTCCATTATTTTTCCCGGAAAAGCATGCCACCAAAAGAGAATCCTCAATATATATATAAATACTCTTCCACCAAGCCGGCTCGAATATGGCTTATTCTCAGCTTTAGATACATATTACTGTTCACAAGCCATTTTAGGTTTATCTCGGGCTTCGTTTGAGCTGATTTTAGTTAATGTCATGCTTTGGGCTCCGCATTCAGCCCATATGTTTCTAAAGAGCTTTACGCCAATTCAAATTTCAAAATTCCCAAGCCTCCCGCCGTGTGGCAACTTCGGTTTCGTACTTCTCCCCATCGCCTACCTCAGATGCGATAACCTTCCTATCAGCCTCATTCTCACCTCAAATTCTTCTTCCACAAACTGCTCTATGATTTTTTCTTCTTCACAGTCTTCTTTCATGCTCGCCGATGAATCCGTGCTTCCATCTTAAGCATTCAGCAAGGCATTTGTGCTCTCTGCTCTTCCTCTAATTTTCTTCATCTCTTCCATCTCCCTCTCACTATTGCTTCTGCTTCTCCCCTGATGAGACCGTTCATCAAGCGTTTTGATCTATCATTCTCTCACTATTGCATTACTATATTTCTTCTTTTAATGCAAATCCCAAAACTTTCTAATAATTAGCTGCAGCAGCAATGTTATACAAACTATTCCGATCATTACCGATGTTCAAAGTGCTATAGAAGCATCTCATGATATATTTAGAGAATTCAAACATGAGTTTCTTCAATTCAAAGTGCAATACCCAGTCTTTATAATCCGATAATTTTATCCTCCTACGCTAATTAAGAGTACCCAATACTTTTTAATATTCTCTCTTTGTTTTTCAATCTTGCATTCTGGTAAATTGTATTACTCTGTTTATCCCTGTTTTTAAGGATAAAAAACAGAGGTAGGCTTAAAACCAATAAACATATAATAGATTACACAGGCATGGAGCTTTGGATCTTTTTTTTTTTCTTTCAAGACCTGAGCATGAAGCTTTGGATATGATCCAGTTTTTCATAACTTCTATATACATAAGTGTAACTCTTGGGTATTGAGTAAAACAATAGTTGGATTAAGTGGAGGAAAGGAATGAATGGTCCGAACTTTGACACGGATTTTAGCTGGAAAATAACTGAGAATGGTGGTAACAAGTGTTATTTTTGTTCCCTTCGCTTGCGAAATTTATCAATGCCCAATCTCAGTGTTCCTCACTCCCTTCCCTTGCTGGGCAGGACCTACTCTTCCTTGGACTTCCATGGTCTTCGAAAAGTGGGCAGTGACTTCCTGGAGAAAGATTTACGGGTGTTCCTTAGTGCCAAAGATCTTGTACCCCGCCACTTCGTCGAAGACGTATGTCATTGCTCTGAGTTTACCACCTTAGTACCAATGCCGTTTTCAACCTATCAACATTCTGTAACGTTTTTCGTCTCTAAAGATTAATGGCTATGCCTTAGTAAGTATAAGGATTTAATAAAAAAGGAAAAAACTTTAGGATCTAAGTAAAAATCCTGTAGTCTGGTAAAAAAAAATGTAAAAATCCTGTAGAACTTTAAGGACCAGCGGATTACTTTTCCCAAAAAATTTTAACCCTACTTCAATTTTTTAAAATAAGCTCATGAAAATTTTTCCTCCTATCCCATTTTCTTCATTTCTACCGTACCAAAGGGACCCTTACACTCAAATAAACATTATAAGTATCAGGTGCGATTCATAAGTATATGAATTTGCACTTTAGCCTCCATATTACAAATCTAAATGGTATAGAAATTGATGCCCAGCGCGGTTGTGTTGTATATACTACATCCGATTCTAAATATAATAGTTAGTTGATTAATTTGAGTAGATTAAAGAAATAAGTTCAATTAGTTATTTATAATAAATAAGTATTGTCTTTCTTAAAATATCCTTACTAGTTAAATTTATTGGCTAGAACTACTATTATTATTAGAAGGAATATCTTAGGAAAAAAAGAATAAATATGAGAAACAAAGTGAATTGGGATCTTATATTTAAGATCAAAATAAAAATCAAATAGGATCATATATTAAGGACCGGAGGTAGTATATATATATGGCCATCTTAAATGTAAATGATTGAAGTATTACAAAAAGAGGAAAAAATATTTAGTACTATTATTTTTCTTTCCCTTTGTCAATGAATAGGAAACACGTACTGGTGAAAGATAATTTTCCCGTATAATGCCCTAATCAATTGATGAAAAAGACATGGTCCTTGCATATTGGAGGGAAGTTAATTAAGAAAATGAACATTCATTGAGGACATACATGAAAAGAAAGAAAATTTTTAATATGTAAATTAGTTAAAATTGTTCTGCTGCCTTACGTGCACTATTATTTCTTCTCTTCTTTTTTAATACTCTTCCAATCCTTAACATAAAATCTAATTAATTAATTTTAGTAAATTAAGAATGTTAATTGAATTAGTTAATATGATATATTTTTTCTAAAACACCCTAAGTATCTTTTTAATTTCATTCTTCCCTCTCCTAGTTGATTTTTGTTGAAGGAACATCAATAGGATCAATTTGGAAAAAAGTCGATAATTATATAAAATAAGTCTTATAATTAGGATCAACATTAACTCTCTAATTAAATCTTATACTCCTTCAATTCTTAATATAAGACCCATTTAATTAATTTGATTAGATTAAAGAAGTTAGATAAGTTAGTTAATTACAAGAAAAGTGACACATTTTTTCCTAAAACACTGTAATTATCTTTCTTAATACCCCTCTCCTTTTTTTACTTGATTATGGTTGAGGGAGTATCGGTAGGGATAATTTAGAAAAAAATTGATAAATATGAGAAATGGGTCTTATATTTAGGATCAAAACTAACTCAAGAATTGGATCCAACATTAAGAACCGAAGGTGTATTAAGTACAGGAGGAGTAACAGCTTTATAAGTTATTTTCCGGGAGAGCATGCTAGATAATTAATAAAATCAATGGTTGTCGGGTAGTCTCTTTCATGAAAGAACAAAGAAGCTATTCTGAATGGTCTACCGCTTTGAAGAATACATCTACTTTTTATCTTCTTTGCGCCTCTGATTCTTTGGCCTCTCTCTTTCTACGCCCATAAAAATAGTTCTAGTCCAACCAAACATATCCAAATATCAGGATTATGACGTGATATTTATCTATAAATACATTATAATATATTACGTTAAAGACCATTATCTAACACTTTACCCTACAAAAAAAAAATTCTAATCTATACGAACTTATTTTAGAATTTTGTAGCTTTATAATAAATACTGGATTTGGCACTAAATGTAAAGACTGATTATAGGCTAGTGCTATACTTCATTTCACTTTGTCTCTTAAATTTATATTTATTTCTAAATTGTTTCTATTAATCAAATATACTAAATATAAGAACTCCTAATGACAAATACTCCTTCATTCTAAATAATTCAAAGTTCGGATTAATGGCTAACACCTTGAAAAGAATTAACCCAAATAGACCGATGGATTGTTGTGAACGCGTCTTAGTGGCTGGTCCAGTAAATTAATCAGAGTAGCTTTGTAGCTAATCATAGTGACCTATCTCAAGATCATCCACTCAGTCATCAGGGGGTTCACTATCTATTCATATGTGATTAAGCTATGGCTTTCGATCACATGTTAAGAGAAGCTAATCCTTATGCTAATACTCTGGCTTATCAATGGCATCAAATGGATGTTGAAATTGTCGTTATCAATGTTCTTCCTATACTTCTTCCTGTGAAGTATAGAGCTACTACCATAACATTTCAATCACAAGCTTTCTTTAGCTATTTAGTCCCTGCGCATTTTATCATGTCCTTTTATTCCAAAAAGGAAAAAAGAGTTGCCAAAGGAGGCAAATGGGACATTTTGCCCTTTAAGCACAAGAGTTTTTTTTAACCTTGTAAGTATAAGCGTTTAAGACAATGTATTTGTCATGGCGTTATCTGGTGTTAAGGAGCTCTCTTAAAGAAATTCTTATGAAAAAAATAAAAGTATTGCGGGGTCGGATTTTCATGAATGTATACCAAGCACCCTAAATTTTTCAGTATTTTTTAAAGTATTAGACACACTTGGAAAAAATTATGTGGGGAATAAATTACAAAATATTTTAGAATGTTAGATAATATAAAAAAATATTTCAGAATATTGAACGACCCACAAAATACTTTAAAACGAAAAAACATTTGAAAAAATATCTTAGAGTGCTAAATAATATATAATTTTTTGGGGTCAACCTCCGATCCTATATATAAATTATAAATAACTGAAATATATAGAGTAAAATATATATTTTTTGAATATACATTTATTTATAAAGAAGATAAAACGAGAGAGGATGGTTCAAGGGGGAAAAAAGAATAATATAGAGAGAATCCTAAAATTTTTTTGTAAAATTTTAAAATTCTAAATCATTCTTATTTACTATATTTTAATAGTAAAAATATATATATGTTAATATTAATTAGTTGATGTAAAGTTAGCTTTTTGATTTAGAAAAGAGGGAAACGTATTATATGGTATTTTGAGTTTTCATTTCTTCCTAATTGTAAGAGGAAAATTTTAAATGTTTATTATATTTTTTTAAAAAATAAAAAAACAACTAATAAATTATAATAAAATAAAATGTTTATTGTATATATTAAAAATTCATTTCATATATATATATATATATATTAATTCATTGTTTCACTTAAAACTATTAATATTAATGTAAAATTTAAACACATTAATTTTTATTTAATCAGTCTGTGGATTATTCCTTTCTTCTTCTTTTTTCCTTTACCTTTTCTTTCAAGTTTCCACATTCCCTGTACCAAAACAATTAGGAAATTTGATATTTAGGATAATCTAAGGCACATAAATAAAAATAACTCATGACATAAATAACTCAGGACATGAAAATTTGAAAATAACAGCTGAAAATAAAGGTTACAGGAAAATGAGTGATTGTTTTGCGTAGACTCTTCCCCAAGAGAAGAAAAATGTGGTTGTGCATGGCCTACCAAATTGAGAATACGTGTCCTTCTTGTCTTCCTTGCAATTACTATCGTTTGTCTTTTTTGGAGAAATACACGGGATTCAAATTATTAATCATATCTCTTCTTGCAAAGTTCCCAGAATCTTCCGAGGCACAAAGAAACCAAATGTCAACTAACTTCCTCTTTTAAGTGTTCCCTCGATCAATCTAAACCAGCTTCACTCTATTATTGCTTCCTATCAAACTCTTTTCACTCTCAATCATCTCGTCCATCTTCTAAAGTAATACCTTTTGAGTTACCAGACAAAACAAGGCATGGAGTTCGTTACCAAGGTGGGGGAAGCACTTCTCTCTGCTTCTGTGCAGATCTTACTCGACCGGATCTCCTCAAGGGAGTTTCGAGATTTCATGAAAAATAGAAAGCTCAATGTCTCTCTCTTGGATGAGCTGAAGATTACTCTGTTGATGCTTGGTGCTGTCCTTAATGATGCAGAGGAGAAACAGATCACCTGCCCTCCAGTTAAGGAATGGCTTGAAGAGTTGAAAGACGCTATCTACGATGCAGAGGATTTGCTAGATGAGATCAACACTGAGTCTCTGAGATGCAAGGTGGAGCAAGATTCACAACATGTGGCTGACAAGGTGCGATCCTTCTTTTCTTCTTCTTTTAGTGAATTTTACTGGGGGCTAAACTCCAAGCTAGAAGCAACATCTCGAAGGCTTGAACACTTTGCCAAACAGAAGGATATCCTTGGTTTGCAAAGTGTTAGCTTCAGAGCGCATAAAACACCCACAACATCAGTGGTAAATGAATCTGTTGTAGTTGGCAGAGAGGATGAGAAGGAGAAACTATTGAAAATGCTTCTGTGTGATGAAGATCCAACGGGTAATGCTATAGGAGTGATCACTATATGGGGTATGGGTGGCCTAGGTAAAACTACCCTTGCTCAACTACTTTATAATGACAACAAGGTGCAAGAGCATTTTGATTTGAAGGCTTGGGCTTATGTTTCAGATGATTTTAGTGTTCTTAAGGTGACCAAGAACCTTGTTGAGTCGATCACTTCAAAAGTCTGCGATGGTAAAAATCTAGACTTTCTTCGTGTTGAGTTGAAAAATAGCGTGAAGAATAAAAAGTTTTTGATTGTGTTAGATGACCTTTGGAATGAAAAATACAGTGATTGGGATGATCTCATAACTCCTTTTCATAGTGGGAAACGGGGAAGCAGAATCATTGTAACAACTCGCCAACCAAGGGTTGCTGAAATCACACATACATTTCCCATACTTAAATTGAACCATCTTTTAGATGATAATTGTTGGTCTTTACTCTCTAAACATGCATTTGCAAATGTAGATCCAAACAAATATCCAGAGCTAGAAGCAATTGGAAGGCAAATTGTGAGAAAATGTGGTGGCCTACCGATTGCTGCCAAAACAATAGGAGGTCTTTTGCGTTCAAAAGTGGATACAAGGGAATGGAATAAAATTCTCAATAGCAATCAGTGGAACATACCAGATGATGATGTTATGCCTGCTTTGCGTTTGAGTTATCTATATCTTCCATCACATTTGAAGAAATGTTTTGCTTATTGCTCAATTTTCCCAAAGGATCTTGTGCTAGAGAAAAAGAAATTGGTCTTGTTATGGATGGCTGAAGGCATTGTGCAACAACAATCTCATGGGGAGAAGACATTTGAGATTGAAGCAGAAAACTATTTCAATGAATTGCTATCTAGGTCATTCTTCCAACAGTATGGTGGTAACCCAAAAAAGTTTGTCATGCATGATCTCATAAATGATTTGGCAAAATTTGTATCCGGCAAGAGCTATGCTCAATTTGAGGAAAATGAAGTCTCAAAATCTATACGACATTTATCATTTTCCTTGAAAAAATATAGTCGCTCTAAAGAATGTGAGAGCTTTTGCCGTACAAATAGTTTGAGAACTCTTTTGTCGCAAAATGAATTCAAAGATTGGTCAGCAACATGTGTTTTGACTAGAAAAGTGCTCCATGATTTGTTGACAAAACTAAAATGTCTAAGAGTATTGTCCTTGCCAAGATATGAAAACATTGTTGAGGTACCAATTTCAATTGGTAATTTGCAGCTTTTGCGGTATCTCAACTTTTCCTACACTTCAATTAGAAGGTTGCCTGATGTAGCCTTTACTCTTTACAATTTGCAAACATTGCTTTTATCAAATTGTGTGTTTTATTGAATTATCAGAAAAGATAGAAAAGCTGATTAATTTACGTCATTTGGACGTTAGCAAAACTGCTTTGAAGGAGATGCCCACACAAGTTACAAAACTACAAAATCTTCAAAGTTTGAGTACCTTTATTGTGGGCAAACAGCCGAATGGATTGCAAATTAAAGAGTTGAAAGGGCTCCCTTGTCTACAAGGTAAACTTTCCATTTTGAATCTACAAAATATTGTTGATTCTAGGGATGCTCTAGAGGCAAACTTGAAGAATAGAGAAAAAATTGAGGAGTTAGTGTTAGAATGGAATTGTGATGTTGAAGATTCACAAACTGTGAAAGATGTACTCGGCATGTTGCAACCTTCAACAAATTTAAAGAGATTGACCATCAAGCATTATGGAGGCACCAGCTTTCCTGTTTGGGTGGGAAATTTGTCATTTATAAATATTACTTTTTTATGTGTGAGGGATTGCAAAAATTGTGTTTTGCTCCCACCATTTGGAGAACTGCCTTCTCTCAATGAGCTCTCGATTGGTGGAATGGGATTATTGCATACAATTGGACGTGAATTCTATTGTAGCAAACTAAAGAGCCCTTCATTTCAGCCATTTCTATCTTTGAAGATTCTCATATTTCAAAATATGCCTATTTGGGAAGAATGGATACAATTTGATTGTGAAGGTGCAAAATTTCCTTTCCCCCAACTCAAAAGTTTGAGTTTGCATGATTGTCCAATGCTGAAGGGAGACATGCCCGACAACCTTCCATCATTGACAAATGTTTCTATATCAAATTGCAAACAATTGGAGGCAAAATCAACAACTTTGCAGTGGATTACATCTATTCAAGAATTAAACATTGAGCGAGGTGAACAGGGGTTATTAAGAGCATTTGATGATTTATCTCTAGACTCTTTGGAATCTCTAACAATTGAGAACTGTGATAGCTTGCAGTCTTTGCCAAGAATGACAATGGGTAACCACTGTCTTCAAATGCTGTCTCTCAAAGATATCCCATCCATCATGTCCTTCCCAATTGATGGTTTGCCCACTTCTTTGCAACGTCTTGAAATTGAAAATTGTGAGAAATTAGAGTTCCTACCTCAGGAGTCTTGGCAAAACTACCCATCACTAGAAGACTTGAGAATTGATAATAGTTGTCCTTCCTTGAAATCTTTTCCATTAGGTTGTTTTCCCAAGCTTAGGAGGCTTCGCATTGACAGATGTCATAATTTGGAGGCCTTTACACATGTTGGGGGGTATGCTCTTCCCTTAGAATCATTTTGGGTCCAAAGCTGTGACAAACTTAGATCAATGTCAGAAGTGCATGTTGATTCCCTTGCCAACCTTCAATGCTTTTGGCTAAGTTCGGTTTCAAAGTTGGAATCATTACCTGAAGGTGGTTTGCCTTCTAACTTGCGATCATTTACTATTGGGGGCTATAATGAACTATCTTCTATACCAATCCAAGACTGGGGGTTTCAACGCCTGACTTCCCTCTCGCTGTTTGCAGTTATGAATAATGGAAATGAAAGCATTCTTCATAATTTACTTAAGAATCAATTACTACCCACTTCTCTTGTGTGTATTGACATCGAGTGTGTCTCCAATCTTAAATTATTAGAAGGAAAAGGGCTTCAACACCTTACTTCTCTTGAAGAGCTCTCCATCTATGGCTGTGAAAACCTTGAATCCTTACCAGAAGATGCGCTACCATCCTCTCTTTTGTTGTTGGCAATCTCGTGCTGTCCAAAATTAGAAGAGAGATATGATTATGAGAGAGGAAAACACTTGTCCAAGATCGCTCATATTCCCACCATACGAATTAATTATGAATACTATGATCCTTGAGATGGTGCATTACTTCAAAAGGTGAGCTCTCAAATTTCACAAGATTTCAACATCATAGTATCTATTAATATATATATATATATATATATTTCCTTTCCTTTTTCTTTTTCACAATCCACATATCATATACTCCCTTCATGATCATCGAATAGATATCGACATGTTATGGGTACATCTTGCCAATGCCCTACACATGCACGCACACAATCGAAAATTTGCTTCTACAATATTTTGTTTGGGAAAAAAAACCGAGTCTTGTAAAACATTCTAGTCAATTTTTCTTTTCCTACAAAGACATGCTGTTTTAGAAAAAAGAAGTAGTGCTGCTATGGTTACTTCTCATATTCGGCCAAATATTATTAATATCTTATCAGATTTTTAATAAATAAAATTGAAAACACATATTTTTCTATTACCATATATGAGCTTATGTTTAATTGCGAATTGATTTCTGTTTTCGTATTGCTTCTTCACATTGCAGATTCTGAAGCTTTGTGGCAGAATTGAAACTCTGAAAGCACCAAAAGATTTTGAAGACCATCAAGGGCAAAGTGCCTTCAAAATGATCCTCTGCTTCGAATTCTCTGTTTTCCTATCATCAAAATGCTATCATCTTTTGTTTTATTTATCTCTGAGAGTCGATTCATCATCAGAAGTTTATGTGAGTATCAACTTTTTTTCGCCCACTTAAAGAATCTCCATTTTGAAATATAATGTAGTTTTGTTAAATTGATGCTTCTCCATTTTTATTATGTTAACTATTTGTTCAGATTTCTTATAATTTTCAAACAAGAATGATAAAAATTTTGCCGACTTCTACTGATATGCCTTTGTCGTTGAGGGTTTTGTGGCATCACCATCTCAAGATTAGTATTTCAAGGTATAGGATTAAGTAGCCTAATTTACTTATTTCAATGTTTTTAATTCAACAAAATCATCATATGAAGCTTCAAACTAGTCAATAGAAAATATTTTTTTTAATTTTTATATTCGCAATTTACTTGGAAAGCACAGAGGTATAATTTGACTAACAGTTTTTTCTTGGATGTTGCTTTTTTCTTTTCCTTTTCTTTTTAGTGACTTGATCTAAAATTCCATAACCAGAATGTCATTGGCTTTCAATAAACAGAGCAGTGACCAGATGTTTCTTGAAGACATCACATCTTAGGTGATGCATTTTGTTAAAACTAATCACCTTTTAATTATTCACAATGCACATATCATATATTCCCTTCGTGATCTGTCCGTGCAAGTCTGATAAGTGAGAGAAAGTATTAGTGACTTCATTTTAAGGCAAGAAATCAACTACCAAGTCACAAAGATTTTGAACCATTCTTTCATGCTCAGGCTCAGTATAATAATTTCATACTAAAAATAAAAAGGAAGTTTGAAAATTTCTTTTCATATTTGCCCAAAAATTATTAATATCTTATCAGATTTTTAATCAATACAATTGATAACATATTTTTTCCATTGCCGTATATGAGCATATGTTTGGTTGCAAATTGACTTCCATTTTGGTGTTACCTCTTCACATTGCAGATTCTTAAGCTTTGTGATGGACTTGAAGCAAAAGTATTGAAACTCTGAAAACAAAAGAAACTCTTTTGTATTTTCAAAGTTTTGCCGGTTCATTCATGAAATATTGAAAAGCCCTGTAAGTATTATTTCTTTCCCATTAAGGATTTCGAAGATTAAGGTTCGAGTGGGTGAATATAAGTTTGATTGAAGTTCTTTCCTTTATTTTTTTCAAGTTGCATATTTCTAAAAGCTTTGTGGGAGAATTGAAACTCTGAAAGCTCTAAAAGCCTTTGAAGACGAACAAGGCGAAACGATTTCAAATTGATCCTCTGCTTCAGATTCTCTCTTTCCTAGCATCAAAATGCTATCAATCGACCATCTTTTGTTTTATTCATCATTGGGGGTTGATTCATGAGAAGCTCATCTGAGTATCAACTTTTTCCCCCCTTGAAATGAACAATCTACTAATTTCAAAGTTTTTAATTTAATATAATCATCATATGAAGCTTCAAATGAACAGAAATATCTTATTTTTATATTCATAATTTACTTTTAAAGCAGAAAGCTAAAATTTGACTTAACAGTTTTTTTTCTTGGATATTGCTTTTTTCCCCGCCCCTTCTTTTTAGTGATTTGATCTAAATTTCATAAGCAGAATGTTATTGGCTTTCAATAAGCAGAGAAATGGCCAAATGTTTCTTGAAGATGTGACATATTAGGTAAGGCATTTTGTTAGAACTAAGTACTTTTTAATTATTGTGATTGAAAGCGTTCATGTGTTTTAATGAGTCATTTGAAAATAGGTTAGGGAACTGGTTGAATTGCTCTGTTTCGGAGAAACGAGTTATGGGAGAAGCAAGGATGACAGGTAAAAAAGCTAATTTCAATACTCACTGTTTACCTCATTTTAAATATAATATCTATAGGAACCACTTGAGCTAATTCAAGAGTTATTTGGTAAAAATTACCAATATGTTACCAGAAAAGAAGCATTACTCTATTGCTCACTTTATATGTTGGATTGAACATTTGATTATTTCTGGTGTTGTGCTTCTTCAGGTCTTAACATTAAGGGCTTTGTGGGTATTATGCAATTAACAATTGTCATGAGGCAGAATTGAATTTCCTCTCAATTGTGAACTACTTTTTGCACATTTTGTATTAGTTTGGGGTGAACTGTGTAAAACTCTGGCTGCCAATTATGAGTAAGCAGTGTAAAAATTATAGAATTGTGATTTGTAAGAATTGTAGGTGAGTTCGTAGCAAAATTTACTAGAATTGTAATCAGAGTTTTATAGTAGGAAAATCTTTTGAGTAGTTTTCAAGAGGACTGGATGTAGGTCAGGGGACCAAACTAGTATAATTCTTGTGGTATTTTTTCTCTCTTCCTTTATCTTTAATTTATCACTAACTATATTTAGTTGCTTGTTTCATCTAACACACAATATGAAACTTCTAGTAGGCAGAAATATTACTTATATAGAACCTATGTTATTTGAAAATAAAATAATTTTTTGGGTAGCTGGTAGATTAGAAATTCATGAAAAAGGAATTTGGTAAAATTATAGCTATTATCAGCTTTATATTATCATATCTTCTATTACCATTGTTGTGAGTTATTATATGCACATTATCTTGAGAGTTCGTGAAAAACTATTTTCCCACATTAAAGAGATTTCTTTCTTAGGATCTTTGAGTTTGAAACTTAATTGGTTAGATTAAAGTTGTACTGAGTAAAGCTATGAAGCATCTTTGGTAGCTAATTCATCTGATTTTATATTGCCTCATTATCTTCCAATCTAGCCAGGCCCATTTCCTTTGGATCTCATTGCAGTATCCAGCTTTTGTCCATCAGCGGTGAACTTTTTGAGGGGAAGAGGCATGTTGGACATATACCCCAATTGATTCCTAATGGAATTCTAAAAAAAAAAATACTTTGAAAAATCAATATGTTAAATATGACTAATTGGGAGTCTGTCAGGACTAGTGTTAAATTCCTATTTATTTTTCATTAAAAACACTCTTAAACTTGTTTAAAATCCTAGTCTTCATCATTACAACTATATTGATATATTATCTGTCCTAATATCTTTTCATCCTCCATTACCATTGAAATTAACGAGACTAGGCACTTTTTCATTAAGTGGTTCAGTTTACTGTTAATAACCGTGCACAGAGAACGTGAAGTTATGTTAAGTGCTTGGAAATTTTGATGTGAAGCTCTGAGAACTTATTAGTTAACTTTTGACGATGTGTTGCCACACATAAAAATGGGAAAAAGAACAGAAAACATAAACTGCTTGAGGATAAGATATACCATCATTTTCTTTTGCTACGTACTGAATGTTAAAACAATAGACTTGGAGCTCACTCTTTCAATTGCATTGTTTTGATAGACCTAATTAACTAATTTAAGTGGATCGAGGATGTTAGTTAAATTCATTAATATGATATGTTTGTTCTAAAATATCTTATGCATCTTTCTTAATTTTCTTCCTCCCTCTGCTACTTGATTATTATTGGATGAATATTAATAGGGTTAATTTGAAATATGTCTTATATATAGGACCAACATTAATAATTTGAAATATGTCTTTTATATAGGACCAATATTAACTCTCTAATTAGTTTTATATTAAGGACCAGAGGAGTATAATAATATAGGGGATTTTACAATAATAATTTTTCAGCTTTCTCATATTCACATACTCCTCCGATCCTTAATATAGGACCCAATTCTTGAGTTGGTTTTGGTCCTAAATATAAGACCCATTTCTCATATTTATCAATTTTCTCTAAATTACCCCTATAGATACTCTCTCAACTATAATTAAGTAGAAGAGGGAGAGGGGGTATTAAGAAAGATGATTATGGTATTTTAGGAAAAATGTGTCACTTTTCTTATAATAAACCAACTTACCTAACTTCCTTAATCTAATCAAATTTGTTAAATGGGTCTTATATTAAGGACCGGAGGAGTATTTGTTATGAGCCTCATATCATACCGATGAAATTGGGTTGTAAGAAAAGGGATATACTACCTAGTCATCAACTTTATCATGTGAAAATCCGTATGCAGAATGCTATCTGTGCATATTCAGAAAGAAGATGAATAAAGGTCGAAGTTCCCAGAAAAATCCTCAGATCAGGAAATGCTTGATATGGTTATGGCTCGATATACTTAGAACATACATTTCACAATTAAGAGATTTAAGACTTATATATTGTGAATTAATAGAATTTCATTATTACTCCAAAGTCTTACGTCTCCTCCCACACACCTCAAAGTGAACTCTTTAAGTTTTGACTTATGTGTGCCATATAAGATATACTCTACATACAAATAAAATTTTTGTTATGTTATATTTTATTAGTAAAATAACGGATAATTAATCAAGGCTGGGGGTGTAATTTACATAATTTTAAAATTTTAAAATAGTTTTATTGTAACAGATTAATCTTTAAAAATGTCAGTTATTATCTACATATATATTCAAATTTCTAGAGGTTATGTGCAATACGACATCACAATTCCTTTTTTTTCATTTTTTTTAAAAATTTTTTGTCACCTTCTAGATAGAATCCAAACTTTTGTTGAAAGGACTGAAGGTAATATTTTTTTAAATAAAAATTGCGATGAAAAAACTTTGTTCTTTCCTCTGTTTTCCTCCATTATTTTCCGGGAAATGCGACCAAAAGATAATTAACAAAGTCAATAAGATAGTATGAACAGACAGCAAGGCTTGACGTTTGATTTTGTGGTCGGTGAGTGAAGTTTTCAAAGCTTAATAAAATACCATTCTAACAAAGGATGAAATAGTATAATCTAATCAACCCTGCAAGAAGATTTTTTTAATTAATATTAATTATTCGACATATAGTTGGCAAAAAAAATAACAGACACGTAAAGTCAAGAAGACACCATCATTTAGCTACAAAATTAATAATTCTTTTCAAATTCACAACGAAACTAGAAGAAATTGTTTTCATCGAATGCAGTCATGTTGTGAGGAATTTATTTTCCTGGAAGGAGATAACCTTACGAGGTTGTTTCCTAGAACATCCCTGGATTTTGGTGAAGCTAGCCTCATCAATGTTCAAATATACTAAGTAAAAGATGAAGGATTGAATTCGAAGATCCACATACAGATATCTTAGATTTTCAAAATTTTGGGGAGTTATTTGTTAATGGCCAGAGTTATAATCTGAGGATGTATTAAGAATTTTGAAAAGTACTCTTTTAGATACATAAATTAATCTCTGCCATGGACATAGTTATAGCATAAAGGGGTGTTTTGATTAGCTTTTCAGAAGTGATTTTGTGGAGTTTGATGTTTGTCCCATACATAATCCCTTTTTCTTCATCATATGCGTCATTATTGAGCATTTGAATAATATATTTTGTTAGGTCTCATATATATGTTTTTAAATAATCAGGATAAAAATGCTTATGTACGTAGAATTCATCGGCTTTTTCCACTAAGCCGGGATTAGATTGACCTTTTTTTTTTTTTAATTACTTACATGATTAGGAAAGAAGTGTGAGGCTTGAACTTTTTGAAAAGTTAACACTTTTAATTAATCAAGTAAACGGAATTTCATTATTACTCAGTAAGTCTTATTTTCTGCTTTCCCGCAGACCTCCAATAGTGACGCATTAATTTCTTTTTTTTTATAACAAAATTTTAGGAAAGGGGTCGGGCTCACCCACGATCCAAGGGCAGGACACCTAACGCGTGACGCATTAATTTCTGAATTATTTGCTGATATATAACCTTCTAAAATGTATGCCACATACAAATAAACTTTTTTTCATGTTATATTTTACTAGTAACATAACAGATATTTGTTTGCAAAAAAACATCAAAGATAATTAATGCTAAGAGGAATATCTGTATAATTTTAGCGTTTTAATTAGATAGATTTATTGTTACGCTTTAAACATTAAAAATATTTTGTGTGTGTGTATTCAAATTTATACAGGAAGTTGCGCGCAATACGATATTATAATTCCTTTTTTCTCTTTTTCCTTGGTTAGTCCACTTTCTAGATAGGATCTAAGTTCAGTTGGAAAAAATGCGATGAAAATACTTTGTTCTTTCCCTCGTTCTCCTTCATTAATTTCCTGGAAAGCATGCCACCAAAAGATATATAATTAATATATAAAATCAATAGTTGTTGAGTCGACTCTTTGAACAACTAGTGGATGGCCAACCATATTAAAAATACACGTCCTTCTTTGATTTCCTTGTATTTGAAAATATGTACATTTTTTTTGTTCTATTTATTAGTAACTTCCAACATGTTTTACACGGACTAAGAAAAACTTTAAATTTTATTAATTTTCAGTTAAAATTCAATAATTTCAACTTTATTCTTATTTAATGTACATTATACCTCATGTAAACAGTACATTACAAGGGTAAAATTGTACATTCATATAATTTTTTTTCCATACCCTATAAATAGGACAAAAAGATGTTTTCTCTTTCCACCCTATAAATTATACCAGAAGAGTATATTATAATTTGATGTGATTTAACACCATAGACGTTGCATAGTTCTTTTAATTAGAGAGGTAGGCTTACACTAACAGCTTGAAATTAGGAGTGGAATTCAACCGGCAACCTCCGAAATATAAGTGAGTTTTCATGCCGTTAAATTATAAAACAAAAATGACCCACTATTTAATTACACTATCCGGCTTTTTTGATGGAAAGAGGGCACACGCTTCATCAAGCGTCTACATCATCATGCAGACTATTCTGTAGAAAATCAGGAGGAGAACTAAAACAGACGAATCGTTCAGCGACCTCCAAGGCTCTCTTCGCAAGGCAATTCGCGGCATGGTTAACTTTTTGGCTACACCACTCAACACTAGCTTCCCAGTTCTTCTCCAACCAATCACGAATACTCGTAAGGAGATTGTTTTCAGGGTGGTCCTCACTCTAACCATTCATAATAGATTCAACCACTTCCAAACTATCGGTTTCCACTACCACCTTCTTCCATTGCATTTCCCAAGCTCGACGCAAGCCTATCATAATAGCCCAAACCTCAGCTTGAAAGCTGCTGCCTCTACCGATGTTGAAAAGAAAACCAGACAAAACCTCTCCATTATGGTCTAGAGCTAGACCACCACAAGCCGAAATATTTGTAAGAGTAATAACTCATTATTTTGAATATCTTGCAAGATATATTTTGAGTGATTTTTGGAGAGTTATCAATAGGATTTTGGATGATTTACAAGAGATTTGAAAAGAAATTAATTGTAAGCATTGTTTGGGGAATTTTATCATAAATATCTTAGTTTCAAATAAATAAAAATAATTAATTTTAGGCTTAAGAGTCAGTTGATTCCATCTTATCTTATTTCAATTTCTTATAAGTTAATCTCTTTTTCTTAATTATTTTATTTTTCAGCTTTTCTCTTTTATTTGTTTTATTTTATTTTCTCTCTTCTATCAGCTTTCACGCGCTGCACAAGAGGTTCATGAGGAAGAGATCAACGCACCGTTTGGAGAAATAAAGATTGGAATTTGACTATGGGAATTGAAAGAGGGACGACGGCGTTTCTGAGAAAGGCAGGACGCAGCGTTTTGGGGATACCATCGTGGAGACCTAAGGACTGTAGCTGATCGTCTTGGAGGCAGCCGAACTGGGGGGGAAGGAGGTGGACACTATTCAGGGAGCGAGAATGAGTGGAGGCAGAAAGGACGAGTTCTGGGAACAGAGACTGCGTTTGGGGGACTGCTCTGGAGCATCTTCTTCTCTGCCTTTGGTTCGCTTGGTTCAGGAGGCTGAGAGAGGCGGACACTAGAGGTTGAGTTTTGGGGGCTCTGGTCTATGGGATCAGCAGAGGAGATCAAGGACGAGAGGAGGTTGCTGACGCCGGTTATGGATGAGAGGGATGATCGTTTAGTGTTCATTCTCTTGTTCTTTGGACCAGTGGACGAGTTCAGCGGACTAAGCAGCGGATGCGGAGCTATCATCTTCTTCTTGATCTGAGTGACCAGTTTGAACCAAAGAAGCAGCGAAAACTTAGGATCTCTCTTTGAATGTCGAAAGGCCAAAGAAGATTTATTGTTGACTTATTCTCCGGTTTCAATTAGTTGCCAGTATTTATTTTCCCTCTTTCCTTTGATTTCTATCATGATTTTGAATCTGGAATTATTACTGCCGAGATGATTATATTTAAAATCATGTGTAGTTAATTTTCTTTTTACAGCCTAGAGGAACTATTATGAACTTGTTAGTGAATTGAGCTTTGTTTTCACTGGATTAAAGATGCCTAGTGTTAAATTTTGGTTACTTAATTTTGTTCTTTATTGTCCATTTGATGATTGGCCACTATTGAGTATGAATTTAAGAATTAAAATTTTCCTTGACAAAGGGAATTTTAAGTAAGCTGTTAGATTAAGTAATATGGGTTTAGATGATAATCTAATTTGTAATTAGGATAAAAATACACCTAATTGCCCTATATAATTGTTGATGAGTGAGATCGAATTGTTTAGCCTCTTAAATAATTGTGTAAGAGATTATTTAATTAATTTAAGAGAGGGTTATAAGTGGACTGACAAGTATTTATAGCTAATTATACTTTAGATTAACAAAATTAACATTAAAAGCTACTCAATTTAGTGAAACAAGGTGTAAGAAGCTAGCAAGGCATTGGTAACTCTAGGTTGACCTTATAACATTTGTTTAAATTAATTTGATAAAGCTTTGTTTTGTTTATTTTAATTTCTTTTCACTCAATTTCATGAAATTTTGATTTACTCAACTTAAACGAAGAGAAGATTTTTATTCCCTAATCACTGTTAGCTCAAGTTCTCTGTGTAATCAACCTTGATTTGTCACTATCTATTTTTGTGATCTGTAC
This sequence comes from Neltuma alba, assembly GCF_004799145.2. Taxonomy (NCBI): domain Eukaryota; kingdom Viridiplantae; phylum Streptophyta; class Magnoliopsida; order Fabales; family Fabaceae; genus Neltuma; species Neltuma alba. Next base: position 54,079 of record NW_021633576.1, read on the forward strand.
ACTTGCGATGCGTCTTAATATTTGGTAGCATCAAAGAAGATCATAGGAACCATCGACATTGATCTTAACATACCCCACAAACGGAGGTTTCCATGTAAAAGGATGGTGCACCCCTCCTTGAGAACCACATACCCTAAAGTCTGACCATGACACCATAGCACAGACATGACCAATAAGTTGACTAGAACCTTGTGCTTTATCAATTATCATTAAAAAGCCCATCATTTCTATTCAGCGACAGCCTTCTACTCATGATTCCAACCATAAGCACCACATAGCGCCCCTGACATTACTTTTTTGGTTTATGTTCCAATCAATCCACGCTTTAGCATCAGAAAAAGAGAAGAATTTCTCACAAAGCTGCAAAGGCACTATTCTCGTCTAGCAATCTGTCTCTCTCTTGCAGTCTCTTAAGAGGTGGAGAATGTCTTCTCTTTTATCAGAACAGAAAACACATCTATCATCTTGTTGCAAACCTCTTCGTGCACATAAACTATTAGTGAGAAGCAGGCCACGAGCACACAGCCAAAGAAAAGTTTTGCAACACTGTGGTATAGGGAGTTTCCAAAGTCCCCGTCAACCCAGACGAAAATTTGCAGATGTGTGATTACACATCAAAGAGTAGGCTAAATTAATAGGGAAATCGCTCTGAGTCACTACAATGGTTAATTAATGTTTTCGATCTTGATATGAGTGAACTAACGCATATAATACATGAATGTATAACGTATATGTTTAGTATTATATATGCTACTGTTTCTCCCTTAAAAATTCTTGAGCTTCTTATTAAACTGGCCTAGTGGCGTGTTGTATAATGTACAAACACCCCAATTGGTTCCTAATAAAATATTAAAAAAAAAAACCTTGAGAAATAAGTTTGTATGCAGAATGCTATTGGTATATATTCATAGAGACGATTAAAGGTAAAAGTTCCCAGAAAAATCCTCAGATCAGGGAATGCTTGAAATGGTTATGGCTCGATGAGTTCAGTTTTCTGTGCTATGTAGTTAGAACATACATTTTATAATTAAGAGAATAAGACTTATATATTGTGAATTAAGAGAGTTTCATTTTCACTCGAAAGTCTTACTTTCCTCCCACTCAACTCAAAGTGAACTCTTCAAGTTTTGTGCTGGATATAGGTTTTGTCCTTGATAAAATTAATGGCTGTTGGATAGAAATTAAATATGAAGACAATGAGGTCTTAAAAAAGAAAATTCTCAAAAATTCTCAATAACAATATAATGATAAGTTTTAGAATAGAAAATGTGCAATTTTTGAAACTTGTTTTATAACGATTTTTCTTCTTTAAGATCTTATTGTAATTCTACCAATTAAATAACTAAGTGAAATAAGACGTATGCATCATGATTCTTGTCCCGCACAGAATCCTTTTTTCTTCATCATATGCATCATGATTATTTGAATAATATATTTTCTTAGGTTTGATATGATAATTTTTTTAAAAAAACATAACAAGGACAAGAAAAAGCTGAGGGGAGAGGTAGAATTGGTCGGCTTTTTCCACTGAGCAAGGGATTTCATTAACAATTTTTTTTTTTTTTTACTATATCATGTTCCTAATCAATTGATAAAAAGACTTGATTCATGTTGGACTAAAATTACGAAAATGGTGATTATTCACTTAGAACATAAATAGAAAGATAAAATAAATTAAGAATAAATTAAAATTTTTTGTTGGTATATATAAATTAGGTAATTTCATCTTATAAAAAGAAATGAGAAAAGTACTCGCTTCCTTAGATTAATTTAAGGGAAATTTTTGCTTCAATTTTTACGTCGTTTTTTTTGTTTATTTTCATTTTTTGATTCCCAGCAAATCTAAATTTTTTTTAATTTTAATAAATATTTAAATTTTGTAATATTCAAGATAATATTTATATCCTTTTAATTGATTTGATTTCTCCGGTAAAAAAAAATTATTGCATTTCATTTATAATTTTAAGAATAAATTTGAAAATATGTAATAAAAATTGTAAAGTAAAACGGTGTTAGTATATGTGGAGAATATTATTATTATTAAGTGGTGAGTTCATAGAAGAGAAAATGCTAGGGAAAACGTTAAAGGTCAAGAAAACCCTTGTTAGTTGGGAATTATTAGAATAAAAAAAATGAAATGAAGCCACAATAATAACTCAGCATCACCTGCAAAATATTAAAGAAAAACACCCAACAAATATAATTATTAAAAAGTCTCAGTAATAACAAAATAGTTTGTAATAGTAAGTTCTATGGCAGTAAATGACAACTACTCACTTATTATTAGAATTCTACTAGTAATTATTTTTTCCTTCGAATCTTATTGTAATTCTCTCTTTTAAGAAATATTACCTTTGATCCTAAATATAAAAGTTAATTAGAAATTCAACTTGGTCTTAAATATAAGACTTTGATCTACTTTGTCTTCCATATTTATTCTTTTTTTTTTTTACAAAATAGTCCATATTAATAGATTAAATTATTGATTTATGCCTTACTAATGATTATCCTCCCAAATTCCTTCATAATGACCATCCCTAATAATATATTTGTTATCTACCAAATCTAATTCAGCTGTTTTAGGTCAAATAGCTATGAAAGGTGGGTTCGTCGAGGTTGAACTCTGAGCCATCATCGTCTCCACCAACTGCTTGCCTCTTAACTTGGAGCATGATATACAATTTTTTTTTTTGTTAGATCAGTGATATAAAATAGTTGTTTCGCCTAATATGCTAAAATAAATGACTCATCTCTATATCCAACTCTCTCAAGATCAACCGAAACAAATCCAAATTCTTTATCTACTTACATAATATTACTATTGACCCACTTGTGTTTGAAGATGGAAACTTTAAACTTAGTACAATTAACCTCTCATATCTTTTCTATTACTCCATAATAGGATACAATGTCAATGTTGGGTTTTTATCTTTTGAACTGGCAAAATATATAGCTTTGACTACTACCACACAACTTAAAAAAAAGGCCCATTTTTGTCTATTCTGAAGGCCCCTTTTTTGTCTATTTACACAGGGATGTGGACAAAGGAACGGACAAATATGTTCCTTACATATTCATCTGTTTGTAACAGTAGAATATCTAACTTCTACAAGTAAGAAATGTTAAAGAATGGCAATCCTTCTAAGACAATACAAAGACTAGTTGCAAGGCCTTATTTTGAAGTTGTAAAATGACTTGCTATACTCATTAACTAATTGCATATCGTTCTTTCTTGGGTTGAGATTGAAGAGAATGGCGGCTGAAAGAAGAAGGAAGAAAAACTAGAAGCAGGTGAGTAGAAATGAAAATGGTTAGAGACGATCTATGACAGCAAGCACTTCGTAAGCACATCATGGCTGTTTTAGCCCTAATAAGAGAGGGAGTGATCATTTTTGGAACACAAACCAGAAAAGCATAACAACAACAAAGTAGATTTGATGAAAGGGAAAAATGAGTACTACAGCTAGCGACGCCACCAAAGAAGAACCAGAGGGAGCGATGTCAAGAAGAGAAAGAGATGATTGAGTGAGGGAAGGATAGAGGCTGTCACTACTAGGGCTTCTTCAATCCTGTAGCATGCAATTACTAGAGATGAGCGTCGAGAAATAGTAAACTAAAAGCCAAAAATGAAATGAAGGCTAAAACCTAGAAGGACATTGTCTAATAAGGTTGGAGAGGAAACAATTAAAAAAAAAAATTACGCGAGTTAGACCACTAAGTGTTTTGATCACTTGGTCTTGAACGTGATTAAGCCCGACCAATCAATCTGGTAAGTTTATGCTATCGGGCTTATTTTCCTAGACTAGGTTGGACCATGTCTCCTGGAGTTGGATCAGGGTTACCTAGACTTTTGCCCAGCCATACCACAGCATGACAAACTCCCTACGCTTAGGAAAAAAATTAGGCGGCGCTAGTTCATTTTATTAAATTATCATCAGGAGTTGTATCTAACGAAAATGGCACAGGTTGATGAATTAAAGTTGGAATATCTGTTGGAAGAGGTGCCTAACAGCGCCTTAAGCCAAAAAAAAAAAAAATTACAGCTTGTGGTATAAATTACACCCTTAATCTGCAACTTGTAGATTGGGGGATGTCTTTAAACTTTATTGATATTTGATGTTGATCAAACAAACCGATAATGAGTGGTTTAATGATCCAAAAAGAGTATGCATAAAAATACATAACTTTTTTATAATTAATAATTTGGTGTATTTAATTAAATGTTACGTTGCAATACTATATTTATTATCATTTTTTCATTATCAAATAAATTATTCTTTTTTCACCATACCTGAAAATATTATTAGTGTTTGAAAAGATGGTAAAGGATAGAGTGGAATGAAGTGAAATGGCATTTGAAAAAAATTGGGTCATTGAAAATTTTACCTAGCATTCAATAGGTCCAAGGGTTTAAGATTTTTCTCCCTAATAAGGCCAAAAAATATATAAGGACAAAAATGTTTTTACAACACAAAATTTAAGTGAGTTGTACCCTAATTAAGGGCTCATCAGAGCCAGGACATGTCTCTAAGTTCAAAGAGTACTTATAGAGATACTTATAGATCACCTATTAATAAAGTCCTCACATCAGCAGTAGGATTCGAACTCACAACATTGTAGGTTATCAGCCGACTCCTTACTAACTAGATCAATTCTTGTTGGTAAGAAGAAAATTATTTGATCCAAAATCATGTGCCTTCAAAGGTGGAACCCTTTCGGGGCCCATTTCTCTTAGACTCTTTAAATAGATTAGAAATATATTTTTCCTTTTAAATATGTTCTTATAATAAATGGGGAAAAAAGGTGAAAGACAATATGTAAAAAAAAAAAAAAGTGATAAGAGAGAGTATGGCATAGGAGAGAAAATAAATAATAAAGAATAGAATCAAAAAAATGCATTAAATGTTAAGACGAACCGAAATTGAAGCTTATAAATGAACCATACTCTTCCTCATATTTGAAACTTATAAATAGAACCCGAGAGTATTTAACAATCATGGTACCAAGGAACATGTGCCCTCCGAGGTGTAGCCACCACCTTCTATGTTTTCTTTATTATCTCAGGATGCGACTAGCTAGTGCTACTCTGCAAATACACAAAAGAATTGTTCCGGAACTGAGCCCCTTTCTATTTTCAGGATAAGCTTAAAAAAAATTCTATCAGATCACTATAACATCAGCTACATTAAATGATAGTGAATGTTGGGCTCTAAAGGAAAAACAAGAGCATAAAGTTATGGTATCAGAAATAAGGATATTGAAATGAATGTATAATCATGCAAGAAATGATAAGATTCAAAATAAAAATATTAGAGCAAGAGTACATGGTGGTTTTATCATGTGCAGAGAAACCATTGGAGGCACCACTAATGAGGGTAAATTAGACAACTTGAAGTCCTTTAACAAAAGACAAAGAAGACTGAGGAAAAAATTCATTGAAGTCATTATCTGATTTAGTTGTTAATGAAACCTTTTGGTTAACTATCTATCTAAAGGCTTAGTTGTTAATAGAGTATAATGGTGTCATGTGATCCATTTAGCCAACCATATCTAGTGGGATAAGGCTTGTTATTATTGTTGTTGTAGTCTAGTTCATGTAGCTTTTTTTTTCCCCCATCTATCTTTATCTTTCCGGTATTTAGACTTCTCTGTTGTTACGGTCATTTTAAAGTCTTAGTGAAAAATTATATTCAGGTAAAAAAAAATGAAAACTATAGATTTTGTTTTTTGAAATAGTGAAAAGCTTTTTCCCGCTATTATATTTGCAATACCATTAAGCCATCCGCCTCGCCTTGAATTTGTCTGAATAATGTGAATAGATGGAAAATAATCCAGTTATGTCCCTTTAAATTTTCAACAAACCAGTGCTCTACAGAAGCATTAAAAAAAATATAAATTAAAACACTCTTATAATTGATTTGACTGAATTTTTTTATATTTACTTTGTAAGGAGAACGACACAAAAAAATCATGAAAGGAAATCAACTATTATCAAGAACAACGAATTTTTAACATTACTGAGAAAGACCAAAGCTTTAAGAAAACCAAAGTTTAATTTTAACTTTTAAGGCCTCCGAAATTTTTCCTAGTTAATATTCTCGCATTCAACAATACCACGAAAAGATGCTTTTGGAAAAAAATGACTGGTTGGTTGGGTAGTGTCTTTCATGAAAGAACAAACAAGTTATTGAGAATGGCCTACCATTTTGGAAAATGCATGTCCTTCTTATCTTCCTTATTTATGATCTTCTGTCTTTTTGACTGTCTGGTCTTTGTTGTTCCCCGCTCCAAAACAATTCTGGAGTTCCAACCAAACATCTCCACGTCAGCATTATGACTTGATATTTTATTTACAAATGCATTAAAATATATCATATTTTTGGATGAAAAAATGGGAGAAAAAGAGTACTTGGAGGGAAAACTCCCAAAAATAATTTTTCTTTTTATTATTTTTTAAAATTTTCCCACTTAGTATAATTTTCTCTATGTTTTTCTTTCCATCCAAACTAAGAATAATGACCAATAGTTGATATAGGAACTAGAGAATTAATTTGTACAGATTAAAAAAAATATTTAAATTAGTTATTTATGAAAAATGTATGGTGATTTTCTTAAAATGCCCTTTTAAATTATTTGTTTCACCACTACACCAATAAAACTCCCTTGACATATAATCAATATTTTTTTTTTTGGCCTGCTGACATATATATAATCAATATCGCAGGTATAAAAATTACAACTCTTCATGTAATAGCCTTTTTGTTCAAATAATTATCCCTCCTCCTCGATATGCTCCCAGAATATTACAAGAGAGAATCAGTCAAAGCCAATGAACTTACAATTCAAGTGTTCTCACAGTCAACGCAAACCAATCTTTTAGCTCCATTATTGCTATGCTCATCAGACTCATCTTCTCCCCCTCAAATTATCTCACACCTCATTATCTTTGAGTTCTTCCCCCCGAAAAGCATGGACGCCGCAGTGGTGGGAGCAGTGCTTTCTCCGACCATCCAAACCATACTAGACTGTATAACCTCAAGTAAGTTCCGAGAATTTGTTAAGGACAGAGAGCTAAATGTTCGACTCTTGGATGACCTGAAGATAACTCTCATTATGCTTGATGCTATTCTCATTGATGCTGACGAGAAGCAGATCACTAGTCCTGCAGTGAAAAGATGGCTTGAAGAGTTGAAAGATGCCATTTATGATGCAGAAGATTTGTTGGATGAAATCAACACTGACTCTCTCAGATACCAGGTGGAACAAGATTCTCAGGAAGTTTCTGATAAGTTGATCTCCTTCTTTTCTCCTTCTGTTGGCGGAATGTACTGGAAAATGAACCAGAAGCTTAAAGAAATACACCAAAGGCTTAACCTCTTTGCTGAACAAAAAGATATCCTTCATTTGCAGAGTGTTAGCCGGAGGGCACATAAAAAGACTACAACTTCACTAGTAAATGAGTCTGTTGTAGTTGGCAGAGAGGATGATAAGGAGAAACTGTTGAACATGCTTGGGTGTGATGAAAACGAAGAGGGTAATAATATAGGAGTGATCGCCATCTGGGGCATCGGTGGGGTTGGTAAAACAACCCTTGCTCAACTGCTTTATAATGATGAGAAAGTGCAGCAATATTTTGATTTGAAGGCTTGGACATGTGTTTCCGAAGATTTCAATGTTTTTGAGGTGACCAAGAATATTTTAGAATCTGTCAGCTCAAAAGCTCATAATAGCAAAAATCTAGAAATTCTTCAAGTTGAACTGAGAAATAGCTTGAGGGGCAAAAAATTTTTGATTGTAATGGATGATCTGTGGAATGATAGATATAGTGATTGGGATGATCTGGTTGCTCCTTTCCGCAATGGAAAAAGGGGGAGTAAGATCATCATAACAACTCGCCAACAAAGAGTTGCTGAAATTACACATACATTTCCTGCGTATAAGTTGTCAACTCTCTCTAATGAAAATTGTTGGTGTTTACTAGCCAAGCATACACTTAAAAAGGAAGATCTTAACAAGCATCCAGAGCTAGAAGCAATCGGAAGGAAAATTGCAAGAAAATGTTGTGGGCTACCGATTGCTGCCAGATCAATTGGAGGTCTTTTGCGTTCAAAAGTGGATGAAAAGGAATGGTATAGAATTCTAAATAGTAATATGTGGGACTTGCCAAGAGATGATGTTCTACCTGCTTTGTATCTGAGTTATGTTTATCTTCCACCACATTTAAAGAGATGTTTTGCTTATTGCTCCATATTCCCAAAAGATCACGCATTGGATAGGAAGCAATTGGTCTTGTTATGGATGGCTGAAGGTTTTGTACAACAATACTCCGAACTGGAGATCGAATCAGATAACTGCTTTAATGAATTACTATCTAGATCATTCATTCATCAGCATGAAGATCATCCAGAAAAGTTTATCATGCATGATCTCATCATCGATTTAGCCAAGCTTGTGTCTGGCAACATTTGTATTTGGTTCGAAGGTGATGAAATCCCAACAACTACTGCTCGCCATGTATCATATCCCAAACAAGGATACGATGGCTCTGAAATGTTCAAGAGTTTTTATCACCTAAGTTCTTTGAGGACTTTCCTGCCGCAACAAACTTGGCCATTTATAGAATCATGTGTCTTGAGCAAAAAGGTCTCACATGATTTGCTGCCAAAACTGACACGTCTAAGGGTATTGTCTTTGTCCATGTATTCCAATATCACCGAGTTGCCTGATTCAATTGGCAATTTGAAACATCTGTGGTATCTTGATCTATCCTATACTAAAATCACAAGGTTGCCTGATGCCACCTTTAAACTTTGTAATTTGCAGACTTTGCTTTTATCATACTGTAAGTCTTTCAGTGAATTGCCTAAGAGTATAGAAAAGCTTGTCAACCTACGTCACCTGGATATCACCGGCACTGCTTTGAAGGAGATGCCAACACAGATTACCAAACTACAAAATCTTCATAGTTTGAGTACTTTTGTGGTGAGCAAACAATCGGATGGATTGAGAATCAAGGAGTTAAGAAAGCTACCTCATCTAGAAGGCAAGCTTTCAATTTTGAAGTTACAAAATGTTGTTGATCCCATGGATGCTTTCGAGGCAAAGTTGAAGAGAAGAGAGAAAATTGAGGAGTTAGTGTTGGAGTGGGATAGTGATGATTCTCAAGACTCACCAACAGTGAAAAATATACTTAACATGTTTCATCCTTCAGCAAAGTTACAGAGATTGACCATCAACCGTTATGGTGGTACTAGCTTTCCAAATTGGGTGGGAGATTCTTCATTTACCAATATCACCTTTTTATGCGTGAGCAATTGCAAAGGTTGTTTATCCCTTCCACCTTTTGGGCAATTACCTTCTCTTAAAGAGCTTTCAATTCAAGGAATGGCTTCTGTAAAGATAGTTGGGCATGAGTTCTATTGCAATCAAGCAGGCTCCTCTTCATTTCATCCATTTCCGTCCTTGGAAATTCTAAAATTTGAAGATATGCCGGCTTGGGAGCAATGGAGGACACCATTTAAAGGTGAGGGTATCGAATTTCCCTTTCCCAGTCTCAAACATTTGTACTTGTATAATTGTCCTCAGTTGAAGGGAGACATGCCCGACAATCTTCCATCACTGAGAAAGGTCGATATACTAAACTGCAGTCATTTGGAAGCCAAATCATCAGCATTGAAATGGATTGCTTGCATTCAAAAATTAAACATTAACCAAGGGGAAAAGGACTTGCTGAGGGCCATTGAAAATTTTTCTCTAGACTCATTGAAACGCCTGAGAATTACTGATTGTTCCAGCTTGCAGTCTTTGTCTAGAATGATATCGGCATGTCACTGCCTTCAAAAATTGTATCTCAAAAGCATCCCATCTTTAGAGTCCTTGCCAATTCATGGTTTGCCCACTTCATTGCAGCGACTTAGAATTGAAGATTGCAGTAAATTAGAATTCCCACCTCAGGAATCTTGGCAAAACTACACCAGAATTGAATTTTTGCTCATTAAAAATAGTTGCGATTCATTGACATTCTTTCCATTAGGTAGTTTCCCCAAGCTTAAAATTCTGGTGGTTGAAGGTTGTCATAATCTGGAAACATTTACACAAGTTGACGGGTCTTCCCCTACCTTAGAATCCCTTGTTCTGTCTGATTGTAAGCAATTCAGATCAATGTCACAAGTACAAAGTGAATCCCTCACTACCCTTAAGTACTTTTCTCTTTCTCAGCTTCCGAATTTGGAATCACTGCCTGAATGTGGTTTGCCTTCTACCTTGCGATCATTTGTTATAGTTGACTGTGAGCGACTATCTTCCGTCCCTCTTAAAAAATGGGGTTTCCAAGAGTTGACATATCTCTCAGGACTTCAGGTCAAAGGTGATGGAAGTGAAAAGACTCTCTGTAACTTACTGAAGTATCAATTATTACCCACTTCTCTCGTGAGAATCGACATCTGTGATTTCTCTAATCTTAAGTTTTTATATGGAAAAGGGCTTCGACACCTTACTTGTTTAGAAGAGCTCTATATCTCTGAGTGTCCAGAGCTTGAATTCTTGCCAGAAGATGAGCTGCCATCCTCTCTTTTGGAGCTCAATATCTTAGGCTGTCCTAAATTACGTAAAAGATATGACCATCAAAAAGGACAACACTTCTCCGAGATTGCTCATATTCCTACCTTACAAATAGATGGCATATATTATGATCCTTGGGAAGCGTCACAAGGTGAGCTCTCTAAGATTTCGATGCAATTAAAAATGTTGACATGAGTTGACTTTAAAGATTGGCAAGATTATTCATGAGCATGCATTCTTTCAATATTATTTGGCTCAGTATAATGCACTCCTTCCTGTCTTTGTTATAAGATCTAAATTTTTGAATTAGTCTAGCCTTTTTGATGAGATCTAGTTTGAGATTGCCTGATTATTAGATGCATTTTGCCAAATTTACCCCTGGTAATTGTATTATTATTTTTTTGTACATTCTCTTTCACTGTTTTCTCACTATTTCTCTTCCTCTACAAAGGACTGGAGGTAGCATTAGATTTGTATGCGATGAAGTGTGACATGAAACCATATATACTTAGCTTTAACATTTAGGCGTCCTTTATAGTGATTGGTATCTAGTATGTTCTGCTTTCTTATATTTGTAATGTGATGAGAGTTTTATATGTATACACACACATATTCTGATTTTATATAATCATTATGTTAACCGTGATGGAACCTAAAGCTTGACTTTATAATTTTTTGTCTTTTCTTGGACATTTCTTTTTAATGAGCAACTTGTTCGAAACTTTGATGAACAGAACGTACTCGGCTTTCAAGGGGAGAAGGTGAGGGAATCAATAAAACTCGGGAGCTTCCAAATAAAAGAGCTCTATTGGAAGCAAAAAGCGTGTAAGAAGCTAATACAGTTGTTCATGCCAAGCAGTAGTTTGTATTACATGGTGTTTTATGTTTAGTTTTGTAAAATTATATCTACAGGTATTTAAATCGTTATCTTATTCTTTTCTCTGACGATAACAGGTTGAGAAAAATGAAAGGCGATAAGGATGATTTGCTGCTATTTTGGTAGAGATTAAAGGTTGGTAAGATAACTAATAATCATTCCTCATAGTGTTGTAATTTTGAGTTGATTGTTTATTTAATTATTGAGCGCCCCGCTATCTCCCTCTCAATATAAAAATTTGATTTTTCATCAGTGTTTTGTTTTATACAGGAAGTTCAAGGGGGAAAAAACTTTAAACGGTGATTGGTTGAGAGTCTTATAATTGATTTTAATAAAAAAATCAGAGCTCTGTTCTTTCTTCTTTTACATTTTTTTACGAAATGTTTTTTGCAATTTCAAAGAATTTTTTTTACATACCCTTGACTTGAGAAAGTAAAACGTGCCCTCTTTTTTAGTTACAATATTGAATCAGCTTCATGCCAATGTATATCTTTAAAGCTTCACATTCCCAGTATATATAAGATTCTATTTGGAACCCCAACCTCTATGCATTGGGGTCTCATCTTTCTATATTCATGCATTATTTACAAAGCACAATAAGTTTGATTCGGTTTCTTTTTTGAGGTTGCAGATTTTTGAAAAGCTTTGTGGAACAATTCAAACTCTGAAAGCACCGAAAGATTTTGAAGACCATCAAGACAGAGTGCCATCAAATAATCCTCTGCTTCAGATTCTCTGTTTTCCTATCATCAAAATGCTGTCATCTTCTGTTTTCTTCATCTTTGGGAGTTGATTCATGAGAAGCTCACGTGAGTATCAGCTTTTTTATCTCAAAGAATTTCGTTTTTCAGAGGTTAAGGCTTCAATCAATTTATAGTTAGTTTAATAAACTTTTGTGGATGGGGTTACTAAAGGCTTGAGTTTCTTTTTTCTTTCTCTGTTTATTTTAATTGTATTACTGCTTAAAATATTCTATATATTGCGATCTTATCTTCCTACTCTTTTTAGTTGCTTGGTATTAAAGAGATTGATTGATCAAATTCATTGGATCGCAATTTTTCCTGTTTGCCAATAGATTTCAAAGACTGACAAGATTTAGAATTATTCTTTCTTTATTTGACTCAATTTAATGCAATTATTATGCAGGCATAATGAGATGTGCAGGCATGGAGCCTGATATATGAATCATGTACACTTGTCACATAGGTAGGTAGGCATGTACACTTGAGGTTGCTTTCATTTTAAGTGACAAACCAGAATGTTATTGACTTTCATTTGTTAAAACTAATCACCTTTTAGTTATTGTGATTGAAAACTTTCAGGTGTTGTTGAATTTACTCTAATATTGTGTACTTTAGTGAATCAGGTCAAAATAGTTGATCAGATTGCTGTGTTTTGAAGAAAGAGTTATATGAGAAGCAAGGAAGGCAGGTAAAAAAAGCTTATTCAATGGTCACGATTTTGCCTCATCAGTAATATAATATCTAAAGGAACCACTTTAGCTAATTCATGAGTAATGGTTAATAAAAAGTATTAGTGGTCACTATTTCGGTTTGTTACCATAAAAGAAGCATTGCTTTTTGGTCATTCAATCATATTATATGTTGGATAGAAAATTTGATTTCTAGTGTTCTGCTTCTTCAGGTTTCAACATTAAGTGGCTTATGGGTATTATGCAATTAACAATTGTCATGAGGCATAATTGAATTTCCTTCTCAATTGCTTTTTCACTTTAGTAACAATGAGGCATAATTGATTTAGCATTACTGAGTCTAACGTTTTAATTGACACTCTTTAAATTGCTCTTTGACAACAATTGCACTCAATAATTTGCTACTTCTAACTTTTAGATACTCATTTTAATATATAAGATCGTGTCTTAAAATGAATCTAATATTTTGGTATTTGAAGGTAAATGAGTAAATTTCATCTACACGAATCTCATTGTTTAATTTACCGATTCCAATAAAATATTTAGTTGTTAGCAAATTGGTCATTAGTTTTGATGAAAACAAATGATTTTAAAATTATTTCAACTTAGAATTGATATTTTTAAAAATTGAATCCTCATTGACTGACATGCTTTTATTGCAGAATCTGGCAGCAAAGCATAACTGACAATGATATCAAAGAGGAAATTAGTCACTGGATCAATAAATAAAAGAAATACAAGAGGAGGAATCTCATCAGTGTTCATTCCAGATTAACCGTATGCTTCTGAGTATCATTGTTGAAATTTGAGTATGAGTTCTCAAGAGTGCTTTCAATATCTAGCTATTCAAGAGCAACCTATGCAGATAACTACTGTTTACTTAAGCTGTATTGGCTCGGGCGTGAACTGTGTAAAGCTTTAGATGCAACTTATGAGTAAGTTATGTAAAAATCTTAGAGTTGTGACTTGTAAGATTTGTAGGTGAGCTCTCTTTGTGAAACTTACTGGCATTGGGATTGGATTTTTATAGTGGGCAAATCTCTTGAGTATTTTTCAAGAGGACTGGACACAAATCAAAGGACCGAATCAGGATAATTCTCATGGTGCCTTATTTTTTCTTTCTTTATCTCTAATTTATCAACTAACTATATTTAATTTCTTGTTTAATCTCTTAGATAAACACTATTAACGTCTTTTAAAGTTAATTTAATCAAATCATTATATGAAACTTCTAGTAAACAGAAATATTAGTTGTAAGTGGCCTATATTATTTTAACAAATAATTTTTTTGGTAGCTTGCAGCTGACTAAAAATCCATAAAAAAGGAATTTCGTAAAATTATATCTACTGTCAGCTTCATATTCTCATATATTCTATTATCATTATTGTGATTTGTTTTTAGCACATGATTTTGTGAGTTTGTGAAAAACTCATGTCCCACATTAGAGATTTTTCTCTTGGGATCTTTGAGCTCAAAACTTGGCTGGTTAAATTGAAGTTGTACCGAGTAAGGCTGTGAAGGCCTGAATAGCAAGATCTTCGACTTTCATGTATGTCCGACATTATCTGCCTGCTGTGAGTGAATTTTAATTTCATCTTGATGTATTATTATATTTACTTTGAGCCATATGGTGTCAAGCACACTCCCAAACTCATTATTTGCACCCAACGAATATCTACTCTACCCTTGCAATAAAAGATGCTTTCTGAAAGAACCTTTCGCTTCCTAAAAGCATCTTTGAAGCTTATTCATGAGAGGCTCATTGAGTTTTGTGGGTTGGTATGAGTAAAAAAATAGGATAATATTTAGAGGATCTAGGTTCATTTGACACTATAAACCCATGAGAATATCCAATCAATTGTGTATGACAATGTATTGGGTAATATGCTGCATAAATTCGTATCAAGAAATGGGCTTGGGCCCAAAATTTGAATGGATCAGGAAGGCCTGCAAACAAAAAGCACAAGCCCAACCAAATTGATCAAATCAAATGGATAATGGGATTCGAACTCACAACTTTATGAGTTACAAACTGACTCCTTATCAACTGAATAAATTATTATTGGCGGTTCTATTTTGTCTTTTTTTTTTGCCTGAAAGTTCTATTTTGTCTTTTTGATCATTGGTCTTCGTGGTTCCACACCTCAAAATCATTCTCGTCCAACCAAACAATAACATCTCCAATGTCAAGATGATGACTTGATTTTTTTATTTATTTATCAGTGCATTAAAATATATTACATTTAGCCTTGGTATGGGTGAAGTGAAAAAAAAAAGGAAAATAATAGGAGGGAGAAAATAATAGGAGTTTTCTGTCTTGATATTATTTCTTCTATATTTTTCTTCTCATCCAAACTAAGAGTCTGTTTGGTATGAAGGAAATGGAGAGAAAGAGAATGGAAGGAAAATTTTAATGGGCTTATTTTAAAAAATTAGAGAAGTGGGGTTAAAATTTTCCAATTAATTTTCTCTCTCTTTTATCTTATATTTTCCTTTTATGAAAATTTTATAACCCCAATTCTTCAATTTTTTAAAACAAGATCATTAAAAAATTTTCTTCCCTCCGTTTTCCTTGTACCAAACAGATCCTAAAATTAAGAACCATCATCAAACACTTTAGCCTGCAAAAAGTATAGAATTCTAACTCATCGGAAATCATTTTGGAATTTTGAAATCCTCTATAATAAACAGTCTTTCTCACCCTAAACATATGAATTAGTTGAGAGTTTGTTTTGACTTTTGAGACAATACTTATATCAAGTTTTTTATATCTATTATATCAAGTTTTCTAATCACACATTGCCACATATCCTATTTTTAAAATATTATCATTAAACTATAAACCCATATGACAAAAAGGAAATACACGGTCATATGTAATTAAAAAACTTAACATAATGAATATAAAGAACTTGGATATAATTCAATCAAGTTTGTCTCTCAAATTATAAATTTTTCTGAATTATTCTTATTGGTTGCAGTACTAATTTAATTTCTAACTTTTGTCAAATTATTCCTATTTATTATACATACTAAAAACAACTTTTGCAAGAGATAATTTCTAATGTAAAAGATTAAACTAAACATTTTAAAGGAATAACACGCATTATTTTGGAGATAACTAACTTAATTTTTTAATATCTATAAATTAATTACTTAATACAGCCTCCGTTACTAAATATAAAACTTCATTTAAGATTACAAACAAAGTTTATAATTTATGACAGTATTTCTTATTCGACTTCATTGCTAGAAGATATTTTGTCGAAAATGAATGGTTCTTGTTTAGTCCTTTCAAATAAGATAAGAAAGAGGCAACTTTGAATTACCTCTATCAAATTGAATGTCGTGTCATTGTCTTTTCCCATTCACGTTGGTGAGGAATTTAGAGGGTTATGATGGAAACAGAAAATATGATGAAAGCAAATAAAATCAATATTTGTAATCAAAGACACAAATAATCAAGAATTCAATCTAAAAATCCAATCTATAGCGTACTACTCTCATAACCTTTTGATTAACATAGAACGAGACATAGATATTTTCTTTTACCTTTTTTTTTTTTTACCTGTTTTGCAAAATGATTTTTTTTTAAATTTCAAAACCCGCATTGTTTTTTCGACCCTTGAGTTGAAAAAATAGCGTGCTCTCTATTTTAATTTGACTATCGAATTAGCTTCAATTCACTACATTTAGTTTCCGCATTCCCTATAGAAAAATGGGTATTTACTACCTTTGATTATTAATATAAAAGCTAGTTTAGCTTTTAATTTAGTTTTAAATATAAAACATCAATCCACTTTGTCTCTAATATTTATCTATTTTTTTCAAGTAATCTTTATAGTAGTTTTATATGTTGATGAGTTACTGTTAATTGTAATTTAGACACACATGATTAATAAGAGTATTTTAGAAAAAAAATATCTATTTATTACAAATAACTAATTTAAGTAACTTTCTTAATCTTTTCAAATTAGTCAATTAGATTTTACATTAAGGATTGAAGGTAGTCTAACCAAAACAATTAGGAAAAATGATATTTGGGACTATCTGAGGGATCAAAAATAATTGAGGACATCAAATTTTCAAAATAACAATTATAAATAAAGATTTTGGGACAATTAATTATTCTTGCGTAGGCTCTTTCAAGAAAAAAACGGAAATGTCACTGGGCATGGCCTACCATATTAAAAACACATGTCCTTCTTATCTTCCTTGCAATATCCCCCTTGTATCATTTTGAGAAGCAGATGGGATATTTCCCAGAATGTACTGAGGCACACCGTGGTCAGAAGTCATTAAACGTCCACATTTAATGGTTTAATTTTCTCGATTAATCTAAACTAGCTTCATTCTATCTCTTCCGATCAAACTCTGTTCACTCTCATTATCTCGGCCACCATACAAAAAGAAGCTATGGCTGCAGCAGCTGTGGGACAAGCATTGCTCTCTGCTTCTTTGCAGACCTTACTGGAGAGGATTACCTCCAGCGAGTTTCGAGATTTCATGAAAAACAGAAAGTTGAATGTATCTCTCTTGGATGAGTTGAAGATGACTTTGTTGATGCTTGATGCTATCCTCAATGATGCAGAAGAGAAGCAGATTACCAATGATGGAATCAATAAATGGCTTGAAGAACTGAAAGATGCTGTTTATGATGCAGAGGATTTACTGGATGAAATCCACACGGAGTCTCTAAGATGCAAGATGAAGAAAGATTCTCAAGGTGTCACAAACAAGGTGAGATCCTTCTTTTCTCCTTCTTTTGGTCAATTTTATTTGGAGATGAACTCCAAGCTAGAAGCAACATCTCGAAGGCTTGAAAACTTTGTCAAACAAAAGGATATCCTTGGTTTGCAAAGTGTTAGCACGAGAGGGCATAAAACACCTACAACATCATTGGTAAATGAATTTGTTGTGGTTGGTAGAGAGGATGATAAGGAGAAACTATTGAAAATGCTTCTGTGTGATGAAGATCCGAAGGGTAATGCTATAGGAGTGATCACTATTTGGGGTATGGGAGGCTTGGGTAAAACTACCCTTGCACAACTCCTTTACAATGATAAGACTGTCCAGGACAATTTTGATTTAAAGGTTTGGGCCTGTATTTCAAATGATTTTAACCTATTCAGGTTGACCAAAAATCTTGTTGAGTCCATCACTTCAAAAGTCTATAATAGCACAGATATAGACTACCTTCGTGTTAAATTAAGAAATAGACTAAGTAATAAAAAGTTTTTGATAGTGTTGGATGATCTATGGAACGAAAAGTATAGTGATTGGGATGATCTCATAACTCCTTTTCACAGTGGAAGAAGGGGAAGCAAGATCATCATAACAACTCGCCAGCAAAGAGTTGTTGAAATCACACATACATTTCCCGTACATAAATTGAGTTGTCTCTCAGATGATAACTGTTGGTTTTTACTCTCCAAGCATGCATTTGCAAATGAAGATCCAAATAAATATCCACAGCTAGAAGCAATTGGAAGAAAAATTGCAAGAAAATGTAGTGGCCTTCCCATTGCTGCTAAAACAATAGGAGGTCTTTTACGTTCAAAAGTGGATGCAACGGAATGGAATAAAATTCTTAATAACAACCTGTGGGACATACCAAATGATGATGTTTTACCAGCTTTGCGTCTGAGTTATCTCGCTCTTCCATCACATTTGAAGAAATGTTTCGCTTATTGCTCAATTTTTTCGAAAGATCTGTTGTTGGAGAAAAATAAATTGGTCTTGTTATGGATGGCTGAAGGCTTTGTTCCTCCACACTCCCATGGGAAGAAAACATTGGAGGCAAAAGCAGATGAGTGCTTCAATGAATTATTGTCTAGGTCATTCATTCAACAATATGAAGGTGATCCAAGAAAGTTTTTGATGCATGATCTCATCAATGATTTAGCCAAAGTTGTATCGGGAAAGAGTTGTCTATGGTTTGAAGGCAATGAAATTCCAAAAACTCTTCGTCATTTATCATATACTAGAAAACGGTATGATGGTGCCAAAATGTTCGAGAATTTTGATCAGTTAAATTGTTTGAGGACTTTTTTACCTCAATCTAAGTATGGCTGGGCGTTTCCATCCTATTTGACTGGAAAGGTGATACATGATTTGTTGCCGAGATTAAAACGCTTGAGAGTATTATCTTTGTCTTGTTATGACAATGTCAATGAGTTGCCTGATTCAATTGGTGATTTGCAGCATTTGAGATATCTTGACCTTTCCTACACTCCAATTAGAAGGTTGCCTGATGCATTTTTTAAACTTCACAATCTGCAAACCTTGCTTTTATCATATTGTAGGAATTTCATTGAATTGCCAGAAAAGATAAAAAATCTTATTAATCTACGTCACCTAGACATTAGCGGCACAGCTTTGGAAGAGATGCCAACACAAATTACAGAATTACAAAATCTTCAAAGTTTGAGTAGCTTTATGGTGGGCAAACTATCAAATGGATTAGGAATTAAAGAGTTAAACAAACTTCCTCATCTGCAAGGTAAACTTTCCATTTTGAAGCTACAAAATGTTGTGGATTCAGAGGATGCTTTAGATGCAAACTTGAGGAGGAGAGAGAAAATTGAGGATTTAGTGTTAAAATGGGACGGTGATGATACTCAAGATTCACAGATTGTGAAAATGTTACTTGACATGCTTCAACCTTCAACAAATTTACAAAGACTGACGATAGACTATTATGGTGGCACTAGTTTTCCAAAGTGGGTGGGTGATTCTTCATTTACATATATTACCTTTTTATCTGTCAGTAACTGCAAATATTGCTTTTCACTCCCACCGTTTGGACAATTACCTTCTCTCAAAGAGCTCTTGATTAGAAGAATGGGATTAGTACAGATAATTGGGCGTGAGTTCTACTACAACAGAGTTCAGCCCTCTTCATTTCAACCATTTCCATTATTGGAAATTCTGGAATTTGAAGATATGCCAGTTTGGGAGGAGTGGATACCATTTGAAGGTGAAGCTGCCAAATTCCCTTTTCCTCATCTTAGACAACTGCGTTTATCTTATTGTCCTATGTTGAGGGGAGACATGCCTGTGAAACTACCATCATTGACAAAGGTTTATATATCTAATTGTGAACAGTTGGAGGCAAAATCATTATCTTCGCAATGGATCACATCTATTGAAGAGTTAAAAATCTTACAAGGGGGACAAGGTTTATTGAGAGCCCTTGATGATTATTCTCTCAGCTCTCTAAAACATCTGACAATTCAAAGGTGTTACAATTTGCAATGTTTGCCGAGAATGACAGTGAACTGCCACTGTCTCCAAGAGTTGTTTCTCTTTGGTGCCCCATCAATCATGTTCTTCCCAACTGACAGTCTACCCACTTCTTTACAACGACTTCTAATTCAAGACTGTGAGAAATTAGAGTTCATGCCTCAGGAATCTTGGCGAAGCCAAACATCAATTGAAGAATTGATGATTGATAATAGCTGTCATTCCTTGATATCCTTTCCATTAGATTGTTTTCCCAGGCTTAAAAAACTTGTAGTTTTTCAATGTCATAATTTGGAGACCTTTACAAATGTTGGGAGGTCCAATCTTTCCTTAGAAAAGTTAGCGGTCCACCATTGTCAAAAACTTGGATCAATGTCAGAAGTACATGTTAATTCCCTTGCCAGCCTTCAATTCTTTTCTCTTGAATGGCTTCCAAATTTGGAATCATTACCTCAATGTGGCTTGCCTTCTAACTTGCGATATTTGATCATTCGTGGCTGCAATGGACTATCTCCAATACCTTTTGAAAATTGGGGCTTTCATCGTCTGACTTCTTTGTCTCAGTTTGAGGTTGAAGGTAGTGGAATTGAAAATATTCTCCAGAATTTACTGAAGAATCAAATGATGCCCACTTCTCTTGTGCGTATGGTCATCTCTGATGTCCACAATCTTGAATTGTTAGATGGAAAAGGGCTTCACCGCCTTACTTCTCTAAAGAGGCTCTCCATTTATGGCTGTCCAAAGCTTGAATCCTTGCCAGAAGATTGCCTGCCATCCTCTCTTTTGTTTCTGAATATTTGGAGCTGTCCTAAATTAGAAGCAAGATACCATTTTCAAGGAGGCAGACACTTGTCCAAGATCACTCATATTCCCACCATAATAATTAATGGCGAATACCATGATCCTTGGTACATTCCATCTAAAGGTAAGCTCTCGATTTCCAAAACATTTCAGTATTTTTTTTTTCTTGCAATTACGTTCTCATCATTTCCCCAAAGCACATAAAAATTTTGTCTTCCCGTTATGATTATGGCATCCATCAATATTATAGCCTATAGGAAGCATCTTTCCTACATCACATATACCTCAAGTTGTAAAATTTGCTCAGCCTGCAGGACCATCTTTGCGTCTGCTATTTTTCTTTTCCCGAAAAACTTCTAGTCCTCTGAAGCATGTGACTTAATTTGAAGTACTGCTGTGCTTTCTTATCAACATAATAATATCACTGCTATGGTAATTTTGTGTGAGATTTAAAGTTAAAGCTAGCAACTTCCACCTTTCTATCTTTCTTTTTATAAAAACAAAACAAAAATCATATCATGCTTCTGCCAACTTATTGTTTTAGATTTTCGTTTGAATAAGCAGATTTTTATGCCATTTTTGCACATCTGAAGAAAGAGAGAGAATAATCGATGATGTCATTTTTAGTTTGCAATGGTCAATAATTAGTTATCATGTGATACTAATGATGAGTTAAGTATGAAACACAAACACACACACACAGCCTTGTCGCATAGGAGGTTTGATTTTGTCACAGATGGGTCTCTAGTTTGTTCAGCTTTCTTATGTTTGTGATGACTAATGAGATGGGGGTTATGATATATTTGTTAAGTAATATTTCTGATTTTATAAGATTTATTATGTTTTGATGAATCAGGTTTGAGGAGATGACAAAGCAGTATAATTATGCTTTAAATAAAAGGGAGAGAGATATGATATGCAAAGAAGTCAGGCAAAAGCTAACCCAGTTGTTGAGGTTGGCTAAATAATAGTCCTTTTTTTTTTTTTCAAATGTTACATGTTTTTTTCTTATAAAAATATCTAAAAGCTTTTAATTTTAGTGGATCTGATTCTTTGTTTTGATGTTACCAGGTTAGACAATATAAAAGGAGCTCAGGAAGAATTTCCTCCTCTTCATTTAAGCCATTTCCATCCTTGGAGATTCTTACGTTCGGAAATATGCCTAATTATTTGAAGGTCAATAATTAAATCATACATTAAAAACAGGAGTATATTATGATCCTTGAGATGTCGCATTTCTTCAAAAGGTGAGCTCTCAAATTTTACAACAAATAAACATATTAGTATCTATTGGCATGTACTTTTTTTCCTTTTTTTTTTTCCCTCGTTCGCAACGCAAATGAAAACTATGATATGTTCCTTTCTTCATCATTGAATCGATATCAACATTATAAGGCTAGATCTTGCCTATTACCCCTCCCCCCCCCCCCCCAAAAAAAAACACACACACACACAAACAGGCAAACATATTCAAAAATTTGCTCCCCCGACCACTGGCTGCTTGGCCGAATAGTGTGTGGTGTGTGTTGGGTGTGTGCGTGCAGGTTCGAGCCCGCTCCCTTGTACCTCAAAAAAAATTTGCTCACCCGATAACATCATATCAATGCCTCTCCTTTTTTTTAAAAAAAAAAAGTATGAATCTTGTGAAACAAGCTATTCAATTTTCTTTTTATACGAAGACGTAGGATTTATCAGGACAAAAATAGTGCTACTACGGTAACTATTGTCTAAAATTTAATTTACAATTATAGCTAGAACGTTTAATCTTCTTGTCTCTTTCAAAAATAAAATTTACAATTATTATGCAGGCATATATGAGATGCGTATGCTTGTCACATTTGGGGGTAATTCAAAATGATTGCAGAGCCTCCTTTAACATGCCTGTCCTTGAGGATTTTGTGGCATCGATCACCGTCTCAAGATTGTTGTTTCAAGGTAAAGGATCAGCCAGCCTGATTTGCATGAGCCTCCTTGCTTTTTGGAGAAAGTTACTAATTTAAATGTTTCTAATTTAATATAATCATCATATGAAGCTTATATTCCTTCGATCCTCAATATAAAACCTAATTAACTAGTTTGAGTAAAGGAAGAAGAATGTTAATTAAATTAGTTAATATGGCATATTTTTTTCCAAAAAACTCTAAGCATCTTTCTTAATTCTCTTCCCTCCCCTACTTGAGTGTTATTGAGGAAATATCGAGGAAAAAAAATAATAAATATGAGAAATAAGTCTTACATATTAGACCAATATAAACTCTCCAATTAGATCATATATTAAGGAATTGAGGAGTATTTTTTTATTCACAAATTGCTTGTAAGGCACAAAGCTAAAATTTGGCTGATGGTTTTTTTCCCCTATTTTATTGGATGTTGTTTTTTTCCCCCTTTTTCAGTGACTTGATCTAAAGTTTCACAAGCAGAATGTTATTGGCTTTCAATGAGCATAGAAATGGCCAAATGTTTCTTGAAGATGCCACATCTTAGGTAATGCATTTTTTTAATTATTGTGATTGAAGGGATTCATATGTTGTTGAATTTAATCTAATATTGTGTTTTAATGAATCATGTCAAAATAGGTGAGGGAGCTTGTTGAATTGCTCTGTTTTGAAGAGTCATATGAGGAACAAGGAAGGCGGGGAAAAAAGCTAATATCTATAGGAATCCCCTTTAGCTAATTCAAGAGTTACAGGCGAAAAATTATCAATGGTCATTATTTCTGCATGTTACCAGAAAAGCAGCATTACTTTGTTGCTCATTTTACGTTTGGATTGAAAATTTGATTATTCCTGGTGTTGTGCTTCTTTAGGCTTCAACATTAAGAGCTTTGTGGGTATTATGGAATTAACAATTTTCATGAGGCAGAATTGCATTTCCTATCAGCTGTAAACTACTTTTTGCACATTTTGTTTTAGTTTGGAGTGAACTGTGTAAAACTCTAGTTACCAATTACGAGTAAGTTATGGAAAAATTATGGAATTGTGATTTGTAAGAGTTGTAGGTGAGCTCATTGCAAAATTAGTGGGATTATAATCGGATTTTAATGGTGAGAAAATCTCTTCAGTAGTTTTCAAGAGGACTAGATATAGGACAAGGGACTGAACTAGTATAATTCTTGTAGCTTATCTCTAATTTATCACTGACGATATGTAGTTGTTTGTTTCATCTAACACAAACACTATCACAGTTTTTTAAATTAATTTAATCAAAGTATAATATGAAACTTCTAGTAAACAAAAATATTACTTATACAGAACCTATGTTATTTAAAAATAAAATAATGTTTTTGGTAGCTGGCATACTAGAAATTCATAAAAAAGGAATTTGGTAAAATTTCATATTATCATATATTCTGTTACCATTGTTGTGATTTATTATATGCACATTATCGTGAGAGTTTGTGAAAAACTATTGTCCCACATTAAAGAGATTTCCTTCTCAGGATCTGAGTTTGAAACTTAATTGGTTAGATTAAAGTTGTACCGGGTAGGGTTGTGAAGCATCTTTGGAAGCTAATTCATGAGAGCCTCATCTGAGCTTATATTGTCCCTTTTTTTTTTTTAATACAAGAGAGGGCTGCGCCCAAAATAAAACTAAAGTAGATGGGGACTAGATCCCAAGCTCTCCTTTTCCACAATGACCCTCAATTCAAGAGGGCACGTGTCAAATAAAGCTGAAGTAGAAATTCCTTTCTTTGCTAAATGATCGCTACACCATCACTGTCTCGATTTGTATGCCTCAGATGGACTTCCCAACTGCGTTTTAATAAATCCTGTATTCGCAGTACTGTAAGGCTGCAGTTTAAAGTAGCCTCCTTTGATGTCAGCATCTCAATCAGTCATTTAGCATCAGATTCCAGAATGATCTGTTTAGACCCATAATCCAAGGCCAAGCTCAAGCCCTTAAATATAGCCCATGTTTCAGCATCCAGAACATTGCATTTTCTGATCTTACAAGAGAATCCCACTATCCAATCACCTTTATGGTTCCTTATCACTCCCCCACATCCAGCATCACTCGAATGAGTATTGACTGCACCGTCCACATTTATTTTGACCCATTCAGGAGGAGGAGGAGACCAGCCACAAGTCATGACAGCTTTTACATTATCATCATAATCCTTAATCTCAGGTTCAAATACATAATTCTTCCAAATATGGCAAATCACCTTGAGAGGATCATCAGGTTTCACATAGTTGTTGTTAAATAGAACTTCACTCCTCCAATGCCAAAGTTTCCACACTGCAACACCCCAAATTAAGTCCCATTTTCCAATTCCATCTCTCCCCATATTCTTCTTAAGATTCAAAGACATCCAATCACATAAGGAAGCAGGAAAAAAGACGAGAAATATAGAGGATTCACAATTCCCCGCCATAAGTCTTTTGCATAATCACAGTCCCTTAGGATATGTAATATATCCTCATTACTTGCCATACAGTGGGAACATAAGGCAGAACAATGCGACCGTTTACTTCTCCATATTTTTGTAGGCAGTCTATCCAGAAAGGTTCTCTAAAGAAAGACTCGAACCCTTTCAAACCCCTTTCCATTTTCATATAAGGTTGAAAGTTGGATTATAAAGAGAGCATGGATTTTCCTCCAGAAGATAATAAGCGCTCTTAAGACTGAAAATTACGTTACTAGAGGCATTCCAAGACATTAAATCATGTCCACGGCATCAGAAGGACTTAGAATGCTCATCAATCTCTGTAATATTTCCTTATTGACCACTGACTTTAGTCTTTGAAAATCCCATGATCTGTTTGACACCCAGTCCGCCACTACACTCTCATTTTCCTCATCAGACAAATCTCGTAGGCCCCAATCTTTAATTTTCCTGTTTGGGAAGAGCCAGAAGTCATTAAAGAAGCTTATAGAATGCCCATCTCTCAAAATCCATCTAGTTCCTTTGTCTAACAAATCCTTTTGCTGACATATGAACTTCAATAGCTTTGAATCGCCAGGAACAACAGTAAGAAGGTTTTCCTCATTTCTCAGCACATATTTCTGATTCAAAAATATATTGTCCTTTTATATTGCCTCATCATCTTCCAATCTAGCCAGGCCCGTTTCCTTTGGACTCATTGCAGTATCCAGCTTTTGCCTATCAGAGGTGAACCTTTTGAGATATTCAGGGAGGAGGCATGTTGTACATATACCCCAATTGATTCTTAATAGAATGAAAATATTAATACTTTAAAAATAAATATGTAAATATGACTAATTGGGCGTATGTTAGGAGTAATGTTAAATTCTTATTTATTTTTCATTAAAAACACTCTAAACTTATTTAAATCCTATCAAATCGTATTCTTTATCATTACAAGTAATGATATATCATCTTTCCTAATATATTTTCATCCTCCATATATACTCTTAAAATTTAACGAGACTCGGCATTTTTTCATTAAATGGTTCAGTTTACTGTTAATAACCATGCATAGAGGACGTGAAGTTATATCAAGTGCCTGGAAATTTTGATGTGAAGCCTTGAGAAGTTTGAAATTAGTGAGCTTTTTTGATGTGTTGCTACAACACTTCTTGGTAGCTTTGAAGCCAAAACTAATTCCACCCGTGAAAATGGGAAAAAGAACACAAAACATAAACTGCTTGCGGATAAGACATACTATCATTTTTTTTGCTATATACTGAATGTTAAAACAAAAGAGACTTGGCTTGGAGCTCACTACTTTGTCCTTAATATAAGACATAATTAATTGATTTGAGTAGACTAAGAATATTAGTTAAATTAGGTAAATGATATGTTTTTTCTAAAACATC
>NW_021633577.1:0-38675 GCF_004799145.2 Neltuma alba
GCACTGAGATCTTATCCTGAAACCTGTGATTGTGTGCTAGATCTTGAATTTGTTCTTTTTTGGTTGGAGCAGGTGGTGTTCAAAAAAAAATCAGGCTTCTTTTTTTTTTTCTTTTGCCAACTAAAAAACCACGGCTTACAGTTACAGATTGATGCAGTTGTTCTTTTTTGCCGTTTCAGCACAATAGTTTTGGATTTCCTGTGTGTTTGCTTAACTGAAAATAACGGTATTTTTCCCTCTTGATTGAAGGACGCGGTTTTGTTAAACACTCTTGGAGGGATATGGCGCTGGCAGCTATAAATGCACTTAATGGAATTTATACAATGAGAGTAAGGAACAGTTTTATCCATATTGTTGCAAAATCGTCCTTTTGAAACATTATGCGTATAATCTATTTTTCTGGATAGGCTTGTGATCAGCCATTAACTATCCGATTTGCTGATCCAAAGAGATCTTGGCAAGGACACTCAAGTTATGATATCTAAAGATTATCTTTAAGAACATAATCCATTTTGAATGCTATTAGATTCAACACAATTTGGACTCTTCAGATTTGACTCTGTTGGCTTCTGCCCATGATACGAATACGAAGTCATGCTCAAGTCTTTTTTTTTCTACTTTTAATTTTTTATCAAATCCTAAACCCTAAAATATAATTCTTTATTAAATCTTTTTTCAGATTTGACTCTGTTGACAGCACTTGACCATTATGAATTGAAATATGCTGCTACAAAACACTGATACCATAAAAGTAGAGATTTATAATGTTTAATACAACAAGATATTTTAATTTTTAAATTGCACAAGGAAATTATATATTTTGTTTGGTTATCTATCTCGAATGTTGCTTGTATTGGTGTCAGTATCCATGCTTTTAAGGTTTGTTGGCACCAGACTCAGTGCTTATGTGTACTTTCTATTGTGTCCTGTGTATATTTGAATGCATGCCATTTCTTGATCTCTATTTTCAGTTTCATATATTGTTTCTTTTCCTTGCTTTAGGGTTCCTGCTTTTCCCAATCCAGGATTTGGTCCTCGATTTGAAGCACCAGACCCACAGTATCCTACTTCCACCTTCTATGTTTTCACCTGGTGTCTTCTGAATGTTCCTTTATCACCATCCCCTTGTGTTGGCATTTAGCACCATATATTGTTTTGTTGTCAATTTTTACAGTCCTCCATCCTATGTTAATGAACCATGCGTGATCATATCCCTCCTCCTAATGCTTGGCGTCCAATGCATCTGCCAAACATGGAACTGTCCTCTAATTCTGCTGCTCATAATGTGGGGTCTCCGCTGCTTCCAAGATCTAGTTGCCTTGCAATGCCTTTGAGTCCGGTAAATATGAACTTGATGATATGGCAAAGTTTTGTCTCCGATGTGATATTTATGATTATCTTTGACTTTCAAAGCTATGATGGTAATAAGTGATATGTTCTTTATTTTGGTATTTTCCCTTAAAAATGGGGTATGTCTTGTGGTTATCTTCTTCCTTTAAATTTTGCATTTACTTCTTGCTGCGTATTGTTGGCAAATCATCATGCAGCTTAGCTAACCTGACAATTTGAGCATAAACAATGCCTTTGTTTTTAACTAATTTGATAAGAATGATGATGGCAGTTAAATAGTTGCTTCTGCAGACAGACCTGTGCTATTGCAGATACACATCTATTCAGTAACTGAATCACTGGTTATATGTTTATTTAATTATTTAGCAGCCACATCTATTGCTTACAGTGCTTAAATAATCTAGGGTGTTCCTGCTAATGCCTTTGGAGGACCCATGGATGCTCCTTTTCAAGGGCAGGCTTTGTTGCCAATGTCGCAACCGGTAGTTGAAGATTATTTGCCTTCATTTCTTCCTTCCCTGGATGGAACATATTGGTAAAATCATTATTGATCTCACAGTTCGAACCCAGCGATTTCACAACTTCCACCTGCTAGCCGACAAATGTTATCATTGCAGAAACCTATGCATTCATCTCATGACTTGCCTCCTTCCATCATTCGTTCCCTCAAGCTTCAATGCCCTACTTACAGACGCCAATGTCTCTTTCATCAGTTAGGCAGGTGCAGGATGGTCAGCCACAACCTTTTCTGTCTGAGGGGCCTCTCCCTTCACAGCAGGTACCTGGCATAAGCGGACAGTTATCAGCTTCCCATAATCAAACTCAACTGAATGTTTCATCTGCTGTAGCTTGCCATCTAATAAATCTTTAAAAGATTCAACCCTGCAGCGACTTCCTGCCTCATTGTTGCAGCAGCAGTCACTTCAACCTCTTCAGCAGTCCCCATCTCTGCTGGCTCAGATGTTGTCACAACAAACTCAGACTTTGCAAGCAATCTTTCATTCATGTCAGCAGGCCTTTTCCCAGATTCAACAAGTACAAATGATGCAACCATCTAGTCAAGATTTAGCATTGCAGCAAAACGCAGAAGCTGCTAAAAAAACCGGTACTTTATGTCATCACTCCTAGGACTGAATAAATGTCATACTCTTGCATGATTTACTAAATGGATTCTATTTGTCTTATGCAGTTTCAATGGGCTGTGACAGTACCAAAGGCAGTGACCAGTACTCCCACTGCGGCAGCAGCCACAGATGTTCCTTCATCTGCATCTGCTTCTGCTATACCTACAACAAACCAGAACATGGCTCTTTCAAAATGCATTTGGACAGAGCATAGATCTCCTGAGGGCTTCAAGTATTACTATAATAGTGTCACTCAGCAAAGTCAGGTGGGAATTTTTGACTTGCCTTCATGTTTCTTTTCCATGCTATTTATGTTATTCATCTTCTATTAAATGGACTTATAGTGGGAGAAACCAGGGGAGTTAACATTATCTGAAAGGCAAATGCCAACTTTTCCTCAGTATCAATCTCAGTTACAACCACCGGCATTATCTGCACTGCCAGTTCCCCAGTCACTAGAGGTGCTGCCTCAATGTCAGGTACAGATTCTCCACCAGCAACAGATACAGCAGCCTTCTTTATCTTCTGCAAGCGTCTTTATGAATTTTTTCACTGTGGTGTTGAATGAAGATTCTGTTATGTTGACTTTGTTTCTGGATTTCTGGTATCAGGCATATGGAGTTACAAACCATCAAAATGTTCAGGTAACATTTTAGCCTCCGTATGTCATCAAAGAAAGCATTTGCTAAATGACAATGATATTGTCTCTTTGTTGTGCAGTTCTACAAGGCATTTTATAGAAATAGGATTAAAATTCTATTTAGTATATTATATTTTGGGTAAGCTCAGTTTACTTGTGTTTTGGTGGGAATTGTAGGGAAATTCTTAGGGTTGGTCATACCTTCATATGGTTAATAATTAGGTAGTTCTTGCTCCCATCTTAGGAATTTGCGTCTTCTGTGACTTGAGATACAAGACATATGCGTGCAGTCTTTGTTGTCCCTCATAATATTCAAAGTTCGGTAGTTCCATTTGTTGTATTTACCATTTGGTTACACAGTAGGATGTTTATCCCTAGTGATATTTCTTGTGTAAATATTTGCAATTTGCTTGTCTTTTCAGGAAGTTGGATATATCCAATCACAGACCTCAGGCGTATCTGTCGGTCATCCTGCGCTCACCCAACAAGTATGAAATTAAGTTCGCTTTACAGTCGTTGACTAAAGTACATTCTCCTGGTGGTCTGATTTTAGTTCCCTGATTGTGTTACAGGGGTTTCGTGCTACACAAGAGTGGATGTTGAAAAATAAGCCAGCAGGCTCCAGTCTTCTGACTTGACTCAGTAACAAGATGACTATGTGAGTGACATTCTATTCAAGACTCTTTTCCTTGTTCTGGGCCGTGTTTAGATAGTGCCAGTGGTTTAGTGAACCTTGGTCCTAATCTCCTGAAGTAAATATGGTGTAACAGTTAATGTACAGTCATGAGTTTTTTATACTCATCACTCAGGTTTCAGTTTCACTTGCTGGCTGGGCAGTAAAGTAAGTGGAGGGGCTCATTAGCTTAAGGCAAATGAAATGCCTTACCAAGTTACCACATCGTCTTGTGTAACGTACAGGTGCGTTAATCATTACCTAACCAATATGAAGTAGCTCTACCTTGGCCTGGTTTCGCCATATGGTCTCATTACATCTGGTTTCCCTACATTAGATTAGACACGCATATAATTCAATATTTCATATAAGCTTCACCAACTTGACGCGTTCAAGTCAGTGTTTTGAATTTTGAAGAGTCCTGACATGACGTGTTTCCAGAAGGAAAAAGCACTAAAATCCTAAAGCGTTGCCCATTGGTTAAGGCGAAAAAGTGGGTGTAAGATATTGGAAGAATTACCATAAGCTACCAAAGAAGAAATATAATTATTAAAAAGTCATAGTGACTAGTGAACAGTTGAAATATGTTGTCAATTTCTACTCTAAAATTTGCTATTACAAAGACACTCAGTTATTAGGAGACATTTTTGTGAATATGCTTTTTTCCTTGGGATTTTATTACAATTCTTGTGAGATATTTCCTTCAATAATTCTAATATTTTCACTGAAAAAAGTGACTAACGGGCCCATATAAGAACGCTTGTCTCGCCCGTTAGTGTAGGTTCAAAACTTCCTGCGACTATTTGAAGTCTCATTTGGTGGGTAATGTCTCTTTTCAGCGAGACCTTATGGCTCCAAGAAACTAATTGAATAGTCCTGGTATGGGTAGAACTTGAAATTCATTCTTGCCCAGTAATTCTTTTGAGTGTCCAACTTTTCACTGGCAAAAGGAAAAGAGAACTGGGGCAATGTTTATGTTTAATCGGAAAAAATGAGAAGTACACTTGGAAAGAAAATAAAATAAGGGTATTTCTTATTTCTTGTTCAGAAATTACTTTCTTTACGTACTGGTTATTACATTAGAGTAGTGACACATCGTGGGTGACAGAGACCTCCATTGATTATATATTAAAAGCATAGATGCCCACCAACCCACCCAAGTTGATTGTTTTTTCTTTTTACTTCGAATAAGATTACTTTTAATAAAAGAATATATGTGCCTAGCAAAATAAAATTATCTTAAAATATGAGATGAAATTAGCTATATAGATCTTATGATGTTATCAAATTTTTAAACAAATTGTACGTGATATATAAAAAATTGATTTGACTCGACTCATGCACTCGTCAAATTCAGCTTAGTTTAGTAGGGTACTCCTTCTATCCTAAATATAAAATATTTATATATATTGGTATAAGAGTCTTATGTTTAGAACCGGAGGAGTATGATTAAATGACTTCTTTTCACAAGTGAAATCAAAGGCTTTTTATTATTATTATTATTATTATTTTGGCGTTTCGAAGGTCTCAAACTCTAATAATTAGCTTTGGAAAAATGAACCCGAGAGTGAGTTCATTTCTCGATCCTTGGACTTAGCATGAGTTCATTTTTTAAAAAATTTTAAATTCAACCATGAATCTTTTTGAAGATGAAAAGGGTAACAATACAGTACTTATTTCTCATATGAGCTAATAAAATACTCTATTTAAATATGAAAATTCTGCTCTCGAAATAATTGAATGGGAATTCCTTGGTAAAATTATTTCAATGCTTTTTTTTGTTAACATGCCCCAGATTTGATGTGAAATACTTTATACTACCTGTAATCCTTAATATAAGAGTTAATTGACTAATTTGAGTGGATTAAAAAATTTGTTAGGTTAGTTATTTGTAATAAATAGGTGTTGGTTTCTCTAAAATACCATTATTAATCATGTTTACTCCCTCCGATCTTATATATAAGCTTCAAATAACTGAATCACGTTTAACAAACTAACAGTTAAAATTAGTTAAAAATAATAAATAGGTCATAAATGTAAGTTTTTTCCCAAATTTGCCTTTATTTATTAAGAGATTAAATGAGAGGCGCAATAAACAAAAAGGTGATAAAAAGAATATATAGGGATAATATTAGTAAGAGAGAAGGAGCGGTAAATACAATCAACTAAGGGTAAAATAGGAGGGAAAAAAGTACTAAATGCTCAAACAAACTAAAAAATAAAACTTATATTTTGGACCAAACCCCCTTCCAAAAGTAAAGCTTATATATAGGACTGGAGAGAGTATTAGTTAGAACTATCATTTAATAAAATCTTTAACATGTGTAACTATTATAAGGAGTACCTTGAAAAAAATAGATAAATATGAGAAATAATATGAATTGAGATTTTATATTTATGACCAAACTAAAAGTCAAATTAGTTTTTATACTGAGAATATGAGGTAGTACTACACTTTGAAAATAAGTAATTCGTAATATTTTATTTTAGCAAAAGCAGAATAAAATATGGGAGAGTTTATCCATCAAAGAGGTTCATGTCTTTGAATCTAAAATCTGGCACATTTATAACACATGCATGATTGATCTTGTCAGATATAATCTTAAACTTGCAAGGTAAGAAAAGAATAAAGAAAACTGATTGATAATATATCTTTATAAAACTACCAAATCGAAAATTATCTTATTGGGAAAATATTAAAAGAGAAAGATGAGGTCAATTAGCCTGCATACATTCAATCATGGACATGTATAGTATATACAAACCTTTTTTTCATATGAAAAAAATAAATTAATATTCATCACACATTGCTAAAATATTTGAATCATGAAATGTGAATATTATTTTCTGCACGCAATTAAGATTCAGATGCTTCGGCAGAATCACAAAATGATTAAATCTGATGTCTGTCTCAATCTCTCTTTGATTGGCTTTTCTTTTCCAAGCATCTTCTGCATTTTCCACCTGTACAGTTAGATAATCCAGCAATATATATCCCACTTGTTTTTCACGATATTGATAATTATTAATATATGTATATAGTCTTCTTTTTCAATTCGAAACATTATATACTATTATTACCATAAAGTTTAAAGGCTGGAAAGTTTGACAAGACTCAAAAGAAAAACCCCTCACCGTTTTAATTTTATCAGAATTTATCCAAACTTTGTCCATCACTTCAAGTTGAGAATATTCACCTGCTGTATAGCGTGGTAGAACAAAATTGTGTAAAGCTTCACCAAATCGAATTTAATGTCCTGGAAATTCGCATACCAATTATACATACATTTTTTATCTTTTAATTATTTTTTTGAAAAAATTCTTTTGTTTTTAATAATGAATACAAAATGAGGGGGGGAAAAGTAATTAAGTGTTTGAATTAGTCTTTTAAAAATAATTTTACGGAGAATTAGATAAGTATAAGAAAAATACTTTATCCCAATTTGTATAAAAGTACTTTTTTTAAAGTATTTATATGGTTTCGAAACACTCTCTCAGTCTTATAGAGTAGTGGTTGATGGGATTTAGGTTTGCATGCCAATTATGAAGCAATGAGCGATCTAGCTGATAATACTGTTATTGAGTTTTGGTTTGGATTTTGCATTAGATTAAATAAATGCCTTACTTTTTGAGAAAGTACTGTTTGTGTTATAGATGCTTTAAGATCAGATCCGTTGTGAAGGGCAACTTTTAAGTATGATTAAGGGGCACCAAAGAGAGAGACAAGTTTTTATTAACTTTCCACAAAATCTTATCTCCTTTCTTCACAATTTTCAAACCCCACGTCTTTTTTTTCTTCCTCCAATCAGTTCCTGCTTGCACCTTTATACAACATTTTACTTTTCTCGTCCACAATTTACAAATCTTTAATTTTTTTACGAGATGTTTGGATGCAGCAATTGAAATAAGACATTATTGATTTTTTTGGTTCAACGATAAATTAATTTTCTAAATCTAAACCGAACTATATATTCATCGACCTGGCGAGGAGTTTTTAGAAGGTCTCGCTGCTAATTATATTATTATAATATAGTTATATGACTTTTATTAATTTTAAAGAGAGATAGTAGATATCTGGAAAATTTTATTGCTTTTTGTCTTTCTCTTTCAACACAAATTCAATTAAGAAGCTAAGTGTGAACGGGATTATATATGGGATGAGAATGATCAGTAGGGATCAAATTCCTTTCATCGAGTTTTTGATACTTCGCAGATCGAAAGAGAAGGAAGATTCCTTTTTCTTTTCTTCTTGATTAGATTTCTGATTCAATATTCTCATCATAAAGAGTTAATTTAGATTGGGTGGTGAACATTGAAGACTGAAACAAGCTAATTAAATCACCCCCAAAAAAAATTTTGTTTTGAATATATATACACACACACACTCCTTTGATCCTATTTATAAGACAGAGAGAAGGCATTTTTTTGTCCTATTTATAGGGCACTAAAAGAAATTTTTTGTATGGATGTACAATTTTACCCATAATTTATTGTTGTGTTAACTTTATTTACATGAGATATAATGTATATTAAATAAAGATAAAATTAAAAAATTATTAAATTTTAAATGAAAATTAATGAAGTTTAAAATTTTTCTTGGTCTGTGTTAAATATTTAGAAGTGTTTTATAAATAAGAGCAGAAGAGCATATATAGTTATTAAGTAACCGTATAACCGAACGACAGTAACTTGTTTCAACCAAAAATTCGGTGAAATGACATCTTCCATAATGCTTAATTAACGTGACTTAATATATCTAATTCACATTAAACATGTAATAATTGAACTCTCCGCTCCGAGACCTTCCACCGACGACATAGAAGTAATTTTGTAAAAACACACGTAAAGAGGAATATAAAGAAAAAGTGAATGAACTAAAGATGATAATAATTAAGTTCCATGTACAATCGCACGCAGTCCTTCCCCCCCCCTCTATATATATATAGACACATACAAATATACTATCTCCGATTTTAATTATAACATTTCGTTTGTGGCTACAAATGAGACCAGAGGCTATTCCAAATGATTCAACT
Source organism: Neltuma alba (assembly GCF_004799145.2). Lineage (NCBI taxonomy): Eukaryota > Viridiplantae > Streptophyta > Magnoliopsida > Fabales > Fabaceae > Neltuma > Neltuma alba. Next base: position 8,824 of record NW_021633577.1, read on the forward strand.
GATAGGGTATGATACTGTGCGTCATGGGAAGTCACGATACCAAAAGGTTCCAAGGCGGGAAGGGGAAGAAAGAAATGGAGAAATGCTTGTGCAACTCCAAAAATGGGGAATGATGAAAAAAAAACACACACACGTACGTAGTACGTGCCTGTATATTATATCTGCCACTCCATATCCCTGGCCATCATTCATCAGCTGATCTCTCTTAAAGGCCATATTTCCTTTGAAGGAAGTAGTACATCATCCTTCAATGCCTCAAACCCATATCTGTACTAAGCTTATGGGGAAAGATTGTGAGAACAAGTTATCCTTCTCCATCTTTCTTCCATACCCCCCTGTACTGTATCAAAGTAACCTCACCTTTACTTTTTTCTAGGTTTTACAACAGAACTGGTTTTCTTTGGTTATTACGAGCTTAAGGTTTCAGTGGGGAAAATGCAGGGAAAACCCTAACCCTAAAACAGTAAAACTTTTCTTTCGAACTGATTATCACCCACGCCGATCTGTCATCAGATAGAACAAAGATAAAAACGAACAAAAGATATATGTACGGAAGAAAGAAAAATGGTTCATACAGAAGTGCCTGCAATAAATATTGTAGCTAGTTTCGAAGAATAATAATCAAGACATTTAACCCCGCAAGGGAGGAAAGAAGAAATTAAAAAAAATCAAAAAATCAAAGCCTCCTCCGCAAGCCTAGCTACAAGCTAGAACTACTTGTCACGTACGTTATCATGAGCCTCCAAAGGCTCATTCCCATTTGCTACAATACACAGTGAGCTCTAAACTCTAGACTTCCCCCACAACAAGCGTCACCGATCAGCAGTCAGATCCATCAATATACATCACCAATCATACAGACACATATGAAAAATTAACAATGTTACATCGGAAACCCCAAATATGTTATATATATAGTTTAATCTTCCATGCAGTGATCGATCAACTATTCTTCTCTTATTACTTCCTCTTTCTCCTCCTCCTTCCTCATCTGAGTTGACACAATGATGTCCTGAAGCAGGCCATTGTCCCTTGACAAATTAGCTTGAGAAGAAGCCGCCGTCGTGGACGATGGTCCAAAACCTAGAAGACGATGATGATGACGGAAGCTGGAAAACGACGAGGAAGACGACGTCGGATTGGTAATGCTCAAAGGAAGTAGTGGGGATGCGCTATTATACAACAAAGCATCGTCCTGTGCCTGCACATGGTCTTGTTCCTGAAGATGATTACTTAGATGCTGATGCTGATGCTGTGCTTGTGGTGGCACCACATACTGTTGTGGCGAACCGAGCAGGCCACAACTAGCCCTCGCGGGTCCGAACCCGACACTTGCCCGAGTCGTCACCGGACTCGGGTGCGTGTGCTGTCCCTCGTACGTCGTCACCACGATCGACGAGTCCTCCGACGACCGCTCCACCCGCTTCTTCACGCCGCAACCAGGGGTGGTGCAACGATAATAGCTCCTTTTTCGAGGAAAGGAACAGAGCAGACAGGAACGTTAATGTGGGTAACACTTGGGATGATTGTGTGACAAGTTAGAAAGAAATTTCTGAGTCAAAATTCTTGTTCTCTCAATTAAAAACAAAACGCGTACGAACATTTTAAATATTGATATCTAGTTATGTACCTGGGATAGGGGCTGTTTTTGACAGCCTTTTGGCCATATTTGCGCCACCTATAGCCATCGTCGAGTTGGTCGACTTCGCTCTTTGTCATGAACGCAAATCTGGGCTCTCTTTGCTTCTTTTGGTTCTTCTTTTTCGGCTTCAGCCTGATCCCACACAGATCGATTTTGTGTGCACAGAACACAACAATAATTAGCTAGTGCTTAATTTAATTTGTCCCCTTTTTTTTAAAATATTTTTTCCAAAAAGCAAAATACACAGACACAAAAGAAGAAACTGATTCAGATGCCACCCTAGAGAACTGTAACTGACTGTTATTTTTTAGTACTGAAGTTTTCTCTGTCACTGAAGACACAAAGTTGAGAAGCGAAAACAGTAGGAAGAAGAAATGAAAATCGTACTGTTTCGTAGTCTTTTGTTGATCGAGGTCGCCTCCTTTGGCTGCATCCCTGTGCTCTTCATCGTCAGGTTCTTGTTTACCACTAGTGTGGGGTTGGTCGATGATGGTGTGATCGGCAAGGGGGGTTTCATTGGAGGAAGACGAGATGGAGGAAGAATTGGGGGAGGCCGGAGTAGTATTCAAGACCTCGGAGGATTCCGGGACGTTGGAGCTCGCCGGCGACGGAAGAGGGTGGTGGTGAGTGGCGGAGGAAGGGAGGCAATCGAACAAAGAAGGACTGTAATCTTGCAGATTGAGCAGGTCCATGAAGGCGGAGGAGTAATTAGGCTTGTAATCGTTCTCCGATGAAGGCGTTGTCATCATCATCATGTCGGAGATGCTTGATGAGAAAGTAGGAGGTTGAGGGAAGCTCATCAGACTTGAACTACTCATCGTCGGAATCTCGTCGGGAAATGCCACGAAGTTTGCCATCTTCCACCTCTCGCTGCTCTCTTCTTCTCCTTCCCCTCTCTTCTCATCCATTGATTTTTATTCATCGCTTCTTCTATATATCATCAACTTAAAGCTCTCTCTAGCTAGCTAGCACATATTCCTCGTTTATTTAAAAAGGAAAAATAAACTTTTTTCCTTCAAAAACTCCAAAAGTGCGCTTAATTTTTAATTTAATTTAATTTTCCATGCTGAGGATTGTAATTAATTCACTTGATAAGAAATAAGAATCCGTCTTTTTTAAATTTCAGAAGATATTTTAATTAAATTCAATTGCTTTGGAAATGGGTATTATATTTCGGTGACACCAATTTTGAAATGACAGGTGTAAGAGTGAAAATTATAAATTCACATTAAAAAAATATTAATATTGGGAAGAATTCGCCTTGAGAATATTATTGCTAATTGTATATGGAATTTTGTTAGGATGTGTGAAAGGACTTTTGATGTGTAGGGTTGGAACTTTGGTTAACAGGTTGGCGGGGGAAGGTTTCCCACCCCGGGGGCGACCGACAGATGTCGGTAGCCAAGAGTACGGGTGACGGTGAATCCTGGTGGCATTAAATACGAGTAAAGCAGGACAGTTAGTGGGGTCCACTGCGATTCAACGCGGAGATTTGACTGGCAACCGGATGAGTGTGAACAGAGCCCCTCTGCTCTCTCTCTCTCTGTGCATGTGATGCCTCGGCCTTTTCCATTGGCTTCCATTTTCTCTTGTGCGGCACGTAAAACTTTTACCCCTTCATTTTTTTTTTATAATTTTTTCCTGAATATTTCATCGGCACAAAAACACATGGTAATGACGGTCTTTTCCCAAAATAAACAGTGTGGAGAAGATTACTGCAACTTCACGAGAAAAAAAAAAAACCCAAAATCATCATGAATTTTATTGTCATTTTTAACCCTAAAACCTACTATTTTTATTCACTTATAATAAAAGTTTTTAGTTAATTATATTCCTTTCTCGAAATGACACAGTGATTTTCCAAATAAATATCCCTCTGCTGTTTTCTCACAGCGCTATGGGAAAATATTTAGTGATGTTTTATTTTATCCCTCATAATTTTAATAATCATCTCATAAATTTTACGTGAGGATTTTACTTCTCTTTAACTAATAGAAGTAAAATATTTAGATTTGTAACGACTACAGCCCTGCAATAACCTTTCTTACAAGATGCATGAGAGTGTTAGAACCTCTTTATAATATAAATAGAGTGTTAATGGTAGTCATCTGCTTTAATTTAATTTAAGAAATATGGTTATTGAATATTTTGAATAATGAAGATCAATTCTAGTTTTTAATATATTATTATATTAATTTGAACTTTTGTATTTTCTGTGGATCTATACGCATCATTAGGACTTGATAAAATGTGGAATTTTAAAAAATATCTAACATTTAGTTGAAAGTTTTGAAAAAAGACAAGTATTAACATGAGGATTTGAAAATAATTTTTTGTCCATATCCAGTTACTAGCTAACCATAATTTGAATTTAACAGTTAGATAGACAAGCAAAAAATCGAATTTAAGAACTAAATTATTGGAAGAATCTGTGGGGCCCGGCTGCTTTGTCTTTATAATTTGTATTGTAGCTACAATTTTGTTATCTGGTTCATATGATACTGGAATCTTAGCATTAATAATTAATATGCATCACCATTCCATTTTTCACAAAGACAATCTAATCAAACTAATATTTTTGAACCGTTATCTGATCCAGTGAGTCCATAGTTTAAATTTATTAGTCAGAACGATAACAACAATAACTTAAAACCGATCTATATATTTTAATTACTTTTAAAAGGAGACTTCTAATGTTTGTAAACTTGTAAGGTAATTTAATTTCTATATTTTGGAGAGCCAAATAAATCCAACCTTCTTTTATTTGACCATTTCAAAACGAGTTAAAAAAATGCAATATGCCAGCCAGGCACATTCAATCATCAACAGACATAAAATAGATGTGCTAGTTAAATATTTAAATTAGGCTCAAAATTTTGGGAGAAAAACAGGAGATTTACAATAATGAGCATGAAGAATTATTTTGTTTGTGCAACACAGCTAATTTGTGTTTTTTTTTTCGTTTTTTTATATATAATTAGTGTTGGAGGGATGTATGTATATGAAAACGTGTGGGAGGTGGGGCTGGGGAGAACAAGTTAAAATTGTGTTTGGGAGAGAACAAACAAGAAGGCAAAATTAATGAGGTGAATGTATAAAAATGCCAAAAAAGCATTCATCAAATCACATCAACAATAATAAATCAATAATAATAATTAATTAATACGGAATAGCCCCAAACATGTACTAGATGTCGCTGGAAAGGTTTTGCATGCACTTGGACCATTATTAGGGTTTCATTTGGCTTCCACTCCTATGTGGACCCTTATTCTCTCCAATTTTTGAACCATCTTAACTATTCAATCTTTTTTTTTTTTCTATGCTTTAATATTCCAATCATCACACTGTGCATCATATCATAATTATTTCATCAAATTTATCAACCAAAAAAAAAAAAGAACACATGCTACCAATATAATAATGCAATTCATTTTTTAAACTCCATGCATCTAGCGTCCATCCACTACATTTTCTTTTTGTTTTTTTTTTTTGCGGTTTACATCCGTATGTAAGACTGGCCAAAAAAACTTTTGGCTTATACCCGCTATTCCTTTCATAAATATTTTAGAACGACATTACTATTATTTTAGTATTTTAAGAGCGATATTAATCCAAAATTTTTTTTTGAATATCCACAGTTTCTTCACGACTACTTTCAAAATATAAAAACGACCCCTGACCCAGTAACATAGTTTGTTTTATATATATATATTGGTTTTTATTACTATATAGTTGATATGTTAGCGGTGATTTTATATTACTTTCTTTCATATATCCATCACTTTAAATACAATACATAGCATAAGATCATCATATGCGTAGGAGGAATTATTTTTGGGTCTCAAGTAAGAGATCTAATTACCTAAAAATCTATTAATAACTCAAAAGTTTGTAATGACAAGTTCCGATATAGAAAATCATATCACGTTTAAACTTTGATCAACACAAGCCATTGACAATAGATTAACGACAAAATGTGAACGCAGGGCCTGATTGAATAAGATATAAAAGAAATTAGAAGTGAATTAATTTCCCTAGTAAAATTAGCTAAACAGACATAATAGTAATTAAACCCAACATGGCAACTTAAGTACCGTAATCCGACAATTGATGACATTATATATGATGATGATGGAGCAAAGCCAACAATGGAAGCAAACATTAATATCTACGTTCAACATGTTGCCAAATTTTCATCATGAGCACTACGAATAACCAAACAAAATCTAATATTAAATCGATCATATATAATGGCCATTATAATATATATATATATATATATATAATAGCTGGCTAGGTGTAGCGTGTGAAACTAAAAGCATAAACAAGGATTGAATTCAAATATTGAGGCTTGCCATATGTGATTCATTTATTTTTCTATAGCTTCATCATTGTTATTCGCAGTTGATACGCAGCTTTTAACTGATCTCTCAATATGTGGTGGAGTTTTATCTGAATTTGCCAAGTTTGAAGATGAAAGCACAGGGCCTTTTGGTAATTCCCGGTGAGGAGGAGCAAAACGTCGGCGTTTCAGAGTTAGTAAAGGGAGGCAAATTGATCGGGACGACTTTGTTCTGCATGGACTGACTCAAAATGAGAGGTCGCAAGTTGCCACTTGGGACTCAAATCGTCTGCTCCAAGCTCCCGCACGTGCCATCCATGCCTGACTTTTTTCACCTCTTGTGACGTCATCGCCACGTCACCGACAGATTCATTGGACGACAATCTACCTCCCCTGTTCTTGCCGCTGGGACTCCTCCGTCTTTGTTCGCATAAGAAAAACAATGACCCCTTTAAATTACAGCATCAGATTTAAAATGTCCATTTGAATTATTTTTAAAAAAATCATATATTTGAGAGGAGTTTTATTTCTAAAATATGAAACTTATTATTTTAAGCGTTCCTAATCACCAATCAAGCAGTACAAATTTTTTTTTTTTTTACCATTGAATGATTTAAATTTTAAAATTAGCAAAGAGGGAACGAAGACAAGAGGCGGTTGTTGGAATTACACGTGGAAGCATCGGGGACGTACGTGGTAGATCCAAAGGCTGGCTTTTTCTGAACGACGACGTGAAAGCACATGCACTTTACGCGGTTTTGGTATATTCTCTGCCTGCTTCTATCACACGCTTTCTGCCAATTATCTCTCTCTCTCTCTCTCTCTCTCTCTATATATATATATATATATTTACTTGTTTAGTTTAATATTTAATACCACCTTGCCACACACACATATAATCAAATTAATCTCTTGTCATTAAGATTTAATGACACTAGTTGGCTAGCTGTAATTAACCATGTAATATAATAAATAATGTGTGTGATAAAAAAGGCGCTTTACGAACATACATAGCAAATCCAACCCAACCCTACATGCTTGTCTCTTGCAACATGACGTGATTTATATTTAAAGAATCTTTCACTTTTAATCAAAGATCGAAGATCAAATTCCACTTCACGTGCCCAACATACAATAGATATATCAAAGCTGCTGAATCGGGAGGGAATTTTTTTAAAAATAAGCCAATTGTTCATAATGTAATATTTAAAGTTATTATATATATGAAGGCATGGGTCAAAAGTCAAAGGTGTGTGAATATTTGGCACGTTGAGACACAGAAATGGGAAAAGAGAACAAGAACATGCGTCGTCGGATTGGCTGAAGTTAAATTATATATTCAATTTAGGGTACACCGTGCGAGCAAGGGGGCGGTGCTCTTGATGATTTGATGCCGATTCATGCTGCACCTTATTAATTTCTTTCTTTCTTTCTTTTTTAAATTTTGCATTTGGTTCAATGAATGTTCTATATTCCATTTCAATTTCATACGTTAATTACGATCGAGTGAGGTAAAACATGAAATTAATATTACTACTGCCATTGATTATTGATGTTAAATATAATATTTATACCTTTCTATCGTGTGTGGCTTAGTATATGTTCAATTAAATAACGTTCCATTAAATTATCACAAAATGTAGCTATGTACTACTTTCAATCCTTAATATAAGAGTTAGTTTAACTTTTAATTTGATTTTAAACACACAACTCCAATTCACTTTGTTTTTCATATTTAATATATTTATTTTTTAAAATACCCCTTGTAGTAGTTATATATGTTAAGAGTTTCATTGTATGGTAGTTTTTAGCTATTATGTATGATTAGTAAAGGGATTTTAAGAAAGATAATACTTATTTATTACAAATAACTAACTTAACTAATTTTTTTAATCTACTCAAACCAGTTAATTAACTTTTATATTAAGGAAAGAAGATAGTATAAGCATCCCCATAGAAATGAAGCAATCTTATTCTTACATAAAATTATTACCTAAGGCGCACACAGTGCATATATATGCGCGTGTATTCGCAGAAGGTTCAAAGTTGTAATTCCCTCAAATATTATTTGAAGAGTTTATTTAATAACGCGACTCTCAGTACATATATAGGGCCCGTTTAGAATAGTTTATAAATAGTTTTTTAATCGTGATTTACGAAATATGAGGTAAATATATGAGAAAAATTGTCTCAACTTACATGAAACGTGCTTATAAGTAATTTTAATCATGATGACAAACAAGGCCATAATTGCAACTTCCAAACACCTATCAAAGCTACACTCATCTTTTAGACTTGGTAATCCATCAGACTATTTCCATATACATCTCTGATAAAGAGAAAGGGTTTTTCTAAATCCTATTTATAAAATATATAATATGTACTATTTTATCTTTTATTTATGAATTATAATATACGTTATTATTTTCTAAAAGTGTATATATTAAATAGGGATAAAGTTAAAAAATTATTATCTTATAGAATGAGGTTAGTCCAGTTTAAACTTCTTTTAATATGAATACTAAAAATATCTTATAAAACAAAACCAGATGAGCAAACCCATTTACTATTTCGGGGTCAGGTCTTGAAAATTGAAATTTGTAGTGCAAAATGGCTTTAGACTGACCATTCTTAGCCCCAAAAAAGGAGATCAAGCTTGGACTATATCCATTTAAGTTTGTTTTATTTTCCTTCAATTTTTAAGCGACTTATTTATGAAACGCTGAATATTTTATTTTTAGATAATGTTGAAGTTGAGGGCTAAACAGTATTTAATTCTAGATTTGAAATTTGGATTTTTAGATAATTTATATTTGTCGTTGAAGACTTCATATTGTATTCAGTATGGGGCTTAGTTCGGTCTTTTAGACATTTCTTTTTATCCTTTGACGTTTATATGTATATTATAATAATGAGAATATTAAAAAAGTTATCCAGACTTAGTCCTGAACCGAGTCATTTAGAGTTAAATTTGAGAAAATCTCCAAATCAGAGGTGAAAAGGATACATAAACCCGACTCCACAGAGACCGGGTTGACCCGTCTTGGCAGGTCCGATATCTGTATTCTATTACCGACCGTTTTATATTAATCATGCATGAATTTTCTACTAGGTTTAGTTGACTGGGAATATTATTGTTGATTTAGGTTCAGTAAGGTTCACTTCACTTGTTTATTACGGGTGTTATTTTAGAAGTCCGTCAAATATTCAATGAAGATCATATATTCCCATTTCAATTGAATAATGAATTTTAATCTCATCCAGGCCATCAGCATCCTTTTTTTCGACCAAACCCATTATTTGTGTTTTGTACTAATAATATATATAATCCATGTTCCAGATGTGAGTCACCATGTATGATTTCCAGTTTTCCTTGTTAAATTATTAAAGCGAAATGTCATAATCCATTACCGATACACTTTTTTCCTTAAAAAAAAAAATTAACTACTTAACTTTAATTTCTACTTATATATATAATTATGCTTTAGTGAAGCTATTAATTTCTTTCAGAGACACCCACTTTTCCGGTTTAACTCTAAACACGCATGATATCACATAAGCTTGTTAATTTTATATATGTTTTAGTGTTTAAAATTAATAATTATATTTACAGCATGGAGCTTTAGGTGGGAGCATTTTTCTGAGCTTCAAAAAGTTTTCTCGAGTCTTTACCAATAAAAATTGAATTTAGTAAAAAGGATTAGCTAGTCTCTTACAACATGGTAAATCAAAGTTTAAATCTTCACTTAGAGAGGTGTTTATATTTAGTACCCAACAGTGCCTTAAACAGAATTGTCTCCCATAGAAAGATACATGTACCTACCACCAAAAAAAAAAAGTTTTATTGAGTCTTCAGCTTATTTTTCAATCATGTTTTAGCTAGGTTCCAACTTATCCAAAAAAAAAAAAACAGGTTGAGCTTGGCGAATAACAGGAAGCATAATTTAGGAGTTGTTGATTAAATTTAGAATTATACTTACCTTATTAACTAATTCTTCCTATTAATACATTAAACCTCGTTATAAATTTAAAATATGCTTATTTTGATTTCATTAAAAAATAAATGATTAATAACTGAAAAATACACTAAACCTGTAAGTACAACAGTGAAATTTGTTGTTAAAGAGAATGATAACAGCAACAAAACAGTACCACTGCTGCAAATGAGCAAAAGCGCGTTGACTGAGTAGTAAACGAAGCTCCGGCTAATTTCTTTTTATTAATAATTAAAAAAATAAGAGCAACAACGCGCAAACGGTGATTGCGGCATCTCTCTTGCACTTTAGCATTTTAAAAATTGATAATAGTAATAAAGTTGGGGATGTGTGGGAATGGCGACGCATGTCGGAAGTCAAAGTCAACATTTTATGCCGAACGGCGAATAGTACCACTAATAATTAATAATACTTAATGTTAATAAAAATAATAACGTAAAATGGAAGGAAAAGGGTAGGACGGGAAAGAAAAAAGAAAAATGGAAACGCGTAGATGAGGAGGGCAGATGGGGACAAAGGGGCTTTCAATAAGCAAGCAAAGCCCACAAATCTGCTTCGGTTTGCGTGCACGCCTTTATAAAAACACCCTGCTCTTCTCCTTTCCCCCCCTTTTTTAATTAATTATTTCATCAATTTTTTCTTTCAAAAAAGTATTGAAAATAAAAATAAGGCTTTACTCAGGAATTCTTTCGTTAATAGTACTGTAAACATAATACTCCTTTTGTCCTTAATATAAAATCTAATTATTGAGTTAATTTTAGTCTTAAATATGAAATCTATTTTTTATATTTATCAATTTTTTCTAAATTATCTCTAGAGATATTCCTTCAACAATAATCAAGTAGAAGAAAAGTAGTGGATATTAAGGAAAATGATTATGATATTTTAGAAAAAAACATGTTATATTTCTTATAATTAACTAACTTACCTAACTTTTTAATCCGATCAAATTAGTTAAATAGATCTTATATTAAGGATAAGAAAAGTACAAATCATGAATTTTCAGCATTTACAAATAAATGCAAATATTGTCGGCCATTCAGTTAAACAAATATACAAAAAAAAAATTAAAGGAAAACAAAGGAACAGCCATTAAAAAGTGCCAAAATGTCAAATCAAAACATGAAAAAACGGGGGAAAAGAACGGGCCTCCCTCTCTCTCTCTCTCTCTCTCTGCATATGCACATTATACACACATTTTCAAGTTGTGTGAGATTGATCATAGAGGTAATGTGAATGTATGTATATAGTTGTATATAGCATATGCCATACATATACCTAAAGAACGATCAGTTTTCTAAAGGCTAAAAGGAATATTTCTACTGTTAATAATGCGTATAGATTCGCCAAAAACATATTTCCTGTAATAAATAAATATTCGTATACAGAGGACTGCTTTATATATACTTCCCTACCATTGCGTGCAAGCTAATGCTCCCGAATGTTCCACGCCAAATTTAAAAAACTGATGAAAAATCATTGTTCATTGTAATTTGAGAATGATTCCAGAGTTATCCATGATTTTCTTTCACATCTAAATGAATATTATGTCCCTTCATCCCTTCCTCTTATTATAATAATGATCTGTGATGTGTGTGACACATGGCTTTCTTAATTAAGTATAGTTTTAGTTCATGTGTGGACGTGATTCATTGAAACATTTTGGAGTGATTAGATTGCGTATTCTAGAGTGAGATATTGGTATATCTAAAGATATAAAGTGGAATATAGAGCCATACCATTATGAGTATATATATCATCACTTTATATATATATATATATATGTGTGTGTGTGTGTGTGTATGAATATATATGATCATTTTATCTCATGATGTGTTTTGTGAGAGTGAAAACTTGGATGACCCAGGTTGAAAACGGCTAACACATGAAGATAGAGATTTGAATTCTCCAAAGCTACGAGTTTATGAATTATTACCTTCGATTCTTAATATAAGACCTTATTTGATTTTTATTTTGGTTCTCAATATAAGACCCTAATCCATTTTGTCTCTCATATTTTTTTTTCAAGATAATCTTTTTAACAATGATAGTTCTAACCAATACACTTGCTTAGCAAAAATATTTCAGGAAAGGAAACACCTATTTATTACAAATAACTAACTTAACTTCTTTTTTTAATCTCTTCAAATTAGTCAACTACCTCTTATAATTAGGACTCGAGGTAGTATTTCTTAAAAACGAATGGTAAAAGATTAAATGGGCAAAAAAAAAAACTCTATATTTAAGTCTCACACCCTCTCTTTCTGGATCTGACATTTAAAGACTTTAACATGACAGAACCTGAATCTAAACATGGCATGTTTCATTGAGATTCCATGCTTCCAAGTTTCAACGACACTCCCAAGAAGCTGAGAAAGGAATAAAAAAGAACAAGAGGGCAGTGCAAACGCAGAGAAGAGGGACCAGTATGATTATTTTTAAGAATAGAAGTAGTGAAGGAAGCAAGAAAAGATAGAGAAAGTGTCGTTTATGGTTCAAATACCTGAACAGCTTTGGATTGCTTTTTTGACTTTGAGAGAGAGTTGAGGACGCAGGTACCCACCGTCGTTTATGGGTCCCCATGTGGCAGAGTGCCCACGCCCTTCACAAACTAAATTAAGATACATGGAGAGCCACCCTTTAATTACCATATTCAACTTCCATGTCAAGTAGTTAGATATAATAATCATAACACAACAAACAATACCTGTCTTAATTAGGGCACTCTCATTAGTGCAACTCCACCAAACTTTTCGCCCTTGCCTCTTCAAACAAACACACCCTCATCATCTACAACAAAGCCCTGTTCACATCAATATCTCGGAGATCATGTAATTAATGACGCTCAAAAGCATTTGAATTTAATATATACTGCCTCCGGTCTTTAACATAAGACTTCGTTTGACTTTTATTTTGATTCTAAATATGAGACCTCAATTCACTTTGTCTCTCATATTTATGTATATTTTTTTAAGGTAGTTCTTTTAATGATGGTGGTGTTAGCCAATATACTTGATTGGCAAGAATATTTTAAGAAAAATAAAACTTATTGATTACAAATAACTAACTTAATTTATTTATTTTAATGTACTCAAATTAGCAAACTGGTTCTTAAATTTAGGAATGGAGGTAGTATATGCTAATTAATCCTATAACAAAATCACATTCAAACAATACCAAGTTAGCGGCTATTTGGTATATATACTGTTTCCTTTATCATCTTTATATAACACTACGCTTTAAAATGATGTGAACTTCTTTTTATCTTTCTGGGCGTTAAAACAAGACCTTGACTTCGTCAATTCTTACAGAATAGGAATTATATTCTTTTTATGACAGCCGTTAATTATTTATTTATGATGCTCTCTATATTTATGTGCCAATACATGTGCGTTTTTTTTTAAAAAAAAAAGTGAGATCATAACATACATATCAAATCCCTTAAAGACTAAGATTCTCTCTGAGTAGTCAAGTTTTCAATTATTTATGATGCTTTCAAGAAATTTTAGGGGTAGACCAATTGACTGGATCATTATACACTAGACTAGGCATCATCTCATTTCGGACTAACAACAATATAATGGCCAATATTTTATATATATATATATATATATATTGCGTGTGTGTGTGTGTGTGTCTCATAAACCATTTGCATATAAATTAATAAAACCATTTTAGAGAAGAAGGATAAGGTTATGGAGATGATGATGAGAGAAGAATTGATGAATTGGAAGTGGTTGTCGACTTCATCTCGCGTAGTTTTGCCGACAGATTTCATTCGTTAACTGAAGCTTCTGTGGGTCCCCTCTGAATAGCAGCATTTGTTTAAACATGGTTGCCACTACCGTCCGTCCATACACATTATAAAACCAGGCATCAAACATTAAACAATTAGACCAATTATACTGAGAGAATAAAAATAAATACCCATATGTTCAATCCATCGCATGAAACAAAACATGCCCATCATCAACCTGAATATATAGTTTTTAACAAATAATGACGTTACAGGGCCTGATGTTTTGAAGTTAAACTAGCTGGTATGAAACTGGTTTCTTGTCTTTGACAGAATCAACCAGAGGAAAAGAATCAACAAGAGTTTCCACCATCTACGCCTAGTTTTAGAAAGTGGAACAAATTAAGAATCATAATCTCGATCGCCAACTTTGCGTATAGTTGTCTCTCATCAACCTCGTTTTCTGTGATTCTTGAGCAGTAATTATAGCAGTAGCAGCCTGTCAGATTCTTCCCAAATAAAAAGACAAGCAGTTGTAACCTGATCGATCAAATTTGCATGAAACTGTTGTAAAGAAGGTCAAATAGTTATTATTATCATCGATCAAGAGCCATATTTGAGTCTTGAATGACGAACATTACTAAAAATTGTACATGGAAGGGGAGAGCTGATATCGAATATGAAGAAGCGGAAGTAAGAGATCCAAGATGAGGACTGTGAATCATATATATGTTTGCCTTCTAAATATGAAAAATTGAAGGAAGAATTTTTTTTTTAAAGGATTGGCCACTATTTACAACCATCCTTGGTAATAGTTTTTCCATCCCAATTTTCAAATGAAAATATCGCATCAAGGTCTAACATAAATAAGTTTTCATTCACGAAATATTTTGCTTCCAAACTATCAAGAAGTAATCAATAGTAAAATCAGAATAATTTGTTATCCGTATTGATAAAATGCTCACTAGTTTTCTGACCATTCATGCTTTTGGAATTTAATGGCCTTTGGTACAGTATTTGAATCTCTGTGTATCAGAAGACCTCAAGTAAAACGAGCAAAACAAACAAAACGAACAAAATAACGAGGGAGAATAATCATTGTATATTCATATATTATTGACCATACGGTGAAGAATTACAGCTTTACATGGACTTTTCTAAAAGGATAAGTATGAGTGCGGTGTAGACACGTGTCATGGTGAAGCATAAAATATCTTGAGAATGTGGGCTTGGGCTGCTTATGACTATATTGGGCTTTGTTGGGCTGATCTACTGTTGAGAACTTGACCTTTGCCGTCATTGTACTTCTTCATTAAATTGAATCTTAGCACAGCCAGATTGGGCCTACTTATTCCTCAGGCCCAGAAAACCATGATACTTCAAAATAATGAACTCCCATCTCTTGAATCCAAACGGCGTCGTTTTTCAGGATGAGCTATGGGACTCCTCGGTATCCTCTGCCCAAGCTCTTGCATATATGCCTTCTGATACTTCAAAATCAGCAATAAGTGCCTGAGCTTAAATACAACAATAAGCATAAACCATGCAGTTAGAACGCAGTTGACAATTAAAAACGACAACCGATTAACAACAGTTTAGCTAAAGCTCTCTAAGAACAAGTAAATATGGGTAGAGGGGAAAAATTTAAGATGCACAGGTATAGGTGGCATATTGTTTCAGTACGTAGTTTGCTAGATACTGGGTGCTATTATAAACCCCGAAGCCATTGTTTCCCCGAAGCATGTCGTTTGCTTCTGGTTCAGCGGACTGCTAAGACGACACCCTATCTGTTGTCGTTTCTTTGTTTAATGCACCTTCTCCCAATTGTTTAGAATTTGGGCCTCTTTGGTATACTGAAGCAATGAAGCCCGTTAATCCCATTTGGGCATTTTCTCATATGGAAGCAATCGATTACAGTTGGACAATGGGCCCATATACAACTAGAATCTTGGGCATTTTCTCATATGGAAGCGTGAAATATTCAATGGAAGATGATCTAATTGATAATTTTGAAACTAAATTTGTCAAAATGAATTTCAATTGCAATCCCGTAAAAGAAAAGGAGAACTTTGATTGAAATTCAAATAGAACAGAAGGATAAATGGGATTTACAAGCATAAAGTAGCTAGCTTGCTGGTCAAAATAAAAAAATAAAAGTAGCTAGCTAGTGTAGTCTATTTTATTTGTTAACTATTACCTCCGATCTTAAATATAAGAGCTAGTTGACTAATTTGAAAAAATTAAGAAAATAAGTTAAGTTTGTTATTTGTAATAAATAGGTATTGTTGTTCCTAAAATATCCATACTAATTAAGTGTATTGGCTAGAATTACCATTATTATAATGACTACCTTGAAAAAAATACATAAATATAAGAGACAAAGTGAATTGTAGTGTTATATTTAAGACAAAAAAAATCAATTGAGATCTTATATTAAGAACCGAATATAGTAAAATGTACCATTGCATCTAAATATCTAACAAGAGGTTACAAGTCGAGGTCTAATGACATCACAAACACTTTCTTTAAATTTTTCTTAAACGTAAAATTGTGATTTTGAATTTTCTGTGAAGAGTATAATAGATGTATGAGTTATACATAACGCGTTTTGTTTTTTAATTTGTGTAATTGCAAATGGATAGCTAGTGAAATGAATTTTATTGTCTTTTATCGAATCCAAATTAAAGATATTGTTAGTTAGGTGAAATTTAATAAAGTATTATATTTAGTCCTTAATATAATATTTATAGTTCAATTTGAACGTTCTGAATGATAATTAGATTTCATATTAAGAACGGGAAGTAAGTAGTGAAACCGAAATATGGCAGGGACTTTAGTTTTATTCAAAAATTTCATCATATCAGTATATGAATGAGTGGACAACAACATGGAGTTAATCAAGCCAATTTGACATAAAAGAACAGTGATTCCAAACTTGACGGTTGCTTTCTTTGATGGCCGAAGCATTAGCCTTGAAGGCAGGAGAATGAAGAACAAGGGTGAGCAAATTATCAAAGCGACTTTTGCCGACGTCCTTAACCAAGTTGTAACAGCACTGATTAGTCATGGTCGCATTCTTAAAGACCACAGCATCATATGCCAGAGGCCCACATTTCTTGAATTTCTTGGAACACTGTCGCAAGTATTCATGAAATTTAGGATCTTGTTCCGGTGATAATGCAGCAGCAGCAGCAGAAGAAGAAGAAGAAGAAGGTGCCTCCGATGAAACTACTCCAGGTGTGGCCCACAATACACTTACACCAACGAATAAGATTGCCATTGCAAACACGTATTTTGCTGCTGCCATTGTATCTATATTTCTCGACGATATTTAAGATAAGGAAGAGAGAGAGAGAGAGAGAGAGAGAGTGTATGATGTATTGTTGGTTGATATGTAGAGATAAAAATGATGTTGTGTGTGTGTCTATATATATATATATATAGGGTTATAATCGAAACGATAACAAAAACCGTTTTTTCAGAAAACTTATAGACGAATATAACATGTTACTACAAGCTGATATAACATCTGATAAAGGAACATATGATATCGTATTTATGTCGGTAACTGATAACATGATGATAAAGAAACTTTCATTCTATAGGAAACTTAGATTAGATTGTCTGAAGTTTCGCAAAATAGAAT
Source organism: Neltuma alba (assembly GCF_004799145.2). Classification (NCBI taxonomy): domain Eukaryota; kingdom Viridiplantae; phylum Streptophyta; class Magnoliopsida; order Fabales; family Fabaceae; genus Neltuma; species Neltuma alba. Next base: position 26,185 of record NW_021633577.1, read on the forward strand.
TACTGTTGACTAATTAAGTAGAGATCTCAGATAAGGTGAAAGATACAGCAGAAGCGTTGAAGTTGGACGCAGACAATCTTTTTCTTTAAAGAAAATTAGAAGTATGAGAATAGAAGCATGACCTGTACGCATGGTATTGGGAGTCAAATTTTTGTATTGCAAAAACTTGGTAATATAACAGAGAATTCTAAAAAAATAATTACACAAACAACTAAAAAGTAGACACACACCAAGCCTTGATTAGAGCTATAGGCATGTTGTTAATTAAACGTCAAGTGACGACCAGGTTGGCAGAAATTAATTAAAGGGTCATATTCACACCATATATATCGTAGTAATGTGCGTGGCAATGAATAATGGAGTGCTTGGTTTAGGTGTGTCTTTTGGAGGTTGGTCCCTTCTTCTTTATGGTTTTTCAAATGCTTGAAAAGTACCCTTTCATTTGCTTTCCCCTTTCTTTAATTAATTTTATATAACCTCTTCATTAACAACGCAAGTTGCCCTAATCAATTCCACGCACAAGGACAAGAGACCATAATCCCACTTCCATCATATCCAAAATACTATTTACTATCGCATTGCGTCATAGCTCCACACTGTCCTCTAAGTCCCTGTTTGGCATGAAGCATTAGCAAGTAGAGATTGGGATTAAAATTAAGAAAAGTCAATAAAAGAGTGTTTGTTACAGGGAATTACATATTACTTAGGATTGGACAAAGTGACAAACCTATAAAAATAGGATTGAGAAATACTATGAGAGGAGATGATATTAAAAATTTAACGCTTATATTGAAATTTCTTAGACCAAATTCCCTCCCATCCCTTCAAATAAAAAGGCCTTTTTTAAACAAGATTGTTATAGTCTTTTTACAATTTATAATTAATTTAAAAATAAAATTAATGCAATCATCCCCTCTAAATATTTCATACCAAACATAATTTTTAAGCTCAATCGCACTCTTAGTCCTACTTTCACACCCAATCTCATTCACATTCCCGATCCATCAAAATTGAGACCACATAAACAAACATGGCTTTATCTCTTTTAACTTTACTCCTTCTTTTCTCATGATAATCGATATCTTTAGATACATAATTTTTATTGTGAATAGAGCTGGAGCCACCTAGGCATGTTGATTTGAATTAAGAAATTGATAAAAGTCTATCTTACTTCTTCGCTTGTTAAACCCTATAAATTGCAAATGAATAGTTGTGACAAAATGGCCACACAAATGTATTAATTTATTACTCGATCTAGACAGGTCCAGATTCTCTTGGTGATAGAATTAATATGCTGCGGGGCAGATTTATGAATCATTATTTGGTCCAACTTTAATGATTAAAAAAAGGTTGAAATCGTGAAGGGATTGGAGCTAACATGGGAGTAAGGTTAAAACGCAAGCAGCTAGTAAAATAAAACTGGGAATTGATGTAATAGAATGTCTTAATCATAAACAGTGCCTTTGAAAATATAATCAAGTTCTTGCACGCTAATTGATGATAGTCTTAATTATATTGTTGATTCTTATCCTGAATCTCACATAATAATTAAAGTAATTTTAAAAGCTGGCTAGCACCTGACCCAACTCCTGCTCTTATTTTCAAGAAATTACAACTCATTGCTACTTAATATGGCAAATAATATCCAAGAACATAACGACACACACTGGATGATTAGGACCAAATCAACTTGCATTTGACCTCAATTACGTATGTACGATGATTAATTAATTTCTAAACGCTTAATTCCTTAATATTGATCAATAAAGTCATGGCCATTGACTTGAAACCAGCTGCAGCAAATCATGGCTCAATTTGAAAACTAAAATCCCATATCTGCGCGTGTTTATGGGCTGCCTAACTGTAACTTTCAAGTTTCAAAACAATCAGTGGAATATTATTTTCTTGTGTGATTTGATATGTGAAAAATATATATTACATCCAATTTATGTTTGAGAAGTGTTAAAAAAAATTTATTAACTACCATATCAATTTTCAAATTCGCGTCAAGCCGATAATTTAAGTAGATTTTATTTCAATTTTCGAGTAATTAAACTTTTCTAACTTCAATCTCTTGATGAATTCATGTTTCATAATTGAAGTAATTTTTTAGATTTTAAATATTTTTTGAAGAATTAAATTAGAAAGAAGGGCACGTATCCTCAAGCATCTGATCCAAAGGTACCTAATCGTTTTCATTTAGTGAATAACAATGTGCCTGGCCAACTACAAACCCTATAATCCAAACAAATAAAATTGTCAGTATATATAATTGAATCCACACAATTATTAGAGAGGCCGTTAATCATTGACTCCATATATCCAATATCACGTGTGACATTAAGAAAATTAAGGCACAATTGCTAATTAGGTGAAGTGACACATCAAAAACCATCACACCAAAATTAAACTAACTAAATGGCGTCCCCCCTCAATATATATACTTTCTTCCATCTAATTATCAAATTTCTTCCACTTTACCAACCTTTGGACAAATATGTTCTCAAATTTTTGAAGTTTTCTTGAAGTAGTACACCACAAAATTAATTGGTTGGACTGACGTTCAATAACTTTTTTTTGGAATGCACATTGAATTTTATTGAATTATACATGTTTTGTTTTTAAAACTAGGACAAACACATCATTTTTGAGAAATTTATCATAGTTATGCGTATTTGTCATCTATTCTCAAGGTTACATGGGAGTTTCTCCCAAATTTTTGCACCAATTTCCTCCAAAAATAAAATGAAGTGGTTTGTGCCGTTTCATTCAAATTCAAGAGAAATATGTGCGCTTAATTGTTGATTTTCCAACAACTGTAAGTTTCAAAAATAAAAAATATAAATTGAGTAATTTAGTAAATTAGGAAGAGGTCCGTTTAAGGGATGTCTGTATAATTTTTAAAATATTTGAGAGATCTATTTTTCAAGTAAAAGTTTAATTTTATTATCAATTGCTCTTAACCCTATATATCAACTTAATTAGCAGCGATCAACATGCGACAATATGTCGACGAACTGTAACTTAAAGCAAAGTCATCCCAAAGTTAATTCGTCATCATGTCCTGTAACTTGTATCCCGTACATGTCTTTATCACTTCATGTTTGATGCCATTATAGATCATAACTAAGCTCCATGGACGCAAAAGATTGTGATATTATCCAAAAGAGAAGACAATGAAGCTATATAGAGTCCAAAAACAGACTATTCATTGAAGAAAGAGATAGAGAAAAGAAAAAAAGAAAAAGAAAAGGAAACCCTAATATTAATGTGTTCCAAAACCTGCAAATATTGTCGGCAAGAAAGAAAACGGAGCAAGTGTATATATACAAGCTAGAGTCACTACAAAAAAACAGACTTTAGGCGATGACTTTCAGCGGCGACAAAAAAAGTCGACACCAAAAGTCGCCGCTGAAACCAAGACTTTCAGCGGCGACTTTTCTAGTCACCTGAAAGTTCGCCATTGAAACCAAGACTTTCAGCGGCGACTTTTTTTGTCGCCGCTGAAAGTATAATATAATAATATATATTTTATTTTACAATATTAATAAACAAATTGCCGAAAGTGGACCTTCAGCAGCGACTTTTTTTGTCGCCGCCAAAAGTGAACTTTCAACGGCGACTTTTTTTGTCGCCGCTGAAAGTATAATATAATAATATATATTTTATTTTACAATATTAATAAACAAATTGCCGAAAGTGGACCTTCAGCGGCGACTTTTTTTGTCACCGCTGAAAGTATAATATAATAATATATATTTTATTTTACAATATTAATAAACAAATTCAATCTGGCTCAGCAGCAAGAAGGTTGGACACGAAGGGAGGCGGTCACGAGTTCGAACTTGGAAGAAGACACATTTAAGGTGAAAATATTTAGACGATGACGTGGCGAGGAGGAGTGACGTGGCAATGATGTGGAGGTGGCTAGTGATGATGTGGCGATCGGCGGTGATGACGTGGCCGCCGATGGCGATGATGTGGAGGTTGACGGTGCTGACGTGGCGGCCGGAGACGATGACGTGACACCGGCGGTGATGACGTGGCATTGGTAAAGCCAATTCTTCTTAGGCATTACTTTCAGCGGCGACAAAAAAGTCGCCGCAGAAAACACTTTCGGCGGCGACATTTGTCGCTGCTGAAACTTCTAAAAGTCGCCGCTGAAAGTATCTTTTAACGGCGACCTTTTTAGTCGCCACTGAAAGTTTTCAGCCACGGCTGCTAAAAACTTTCGGCGGCGACTTTTGTCGCCGCTGAAAGTCAATTTTTTTGTAGTGAGTGGAGCTGACCTATGGGGTTGTCACTATACACTATATACACTTGATATATAAATATGCCTTTCTTGTTACTTTATATTCTCTTTCTTTTTTCTTCTTTTTTATTTTGGTGAGTTTAGTGGACAAGCTATGACCCCTCCATGTGGGTTTAGACAAAGCTTTTAAACAAATAATGTAGGTTTCGCAAATGCTTGTCCTTTTCTTTACCCTTAACTTTTGTTGTACTCTCACATGGAAAAAGCAATTCATTCATCATCATCAACCAAATTTTTTTTGGAGAATAATATATACATACATATATATATATATCAAGATTTTGGTAATTGCTTACGTCTTGGCTGAAGAAAGTGGGAGGCATCATAAGGTTATGGTGTTGGGGTGAGGCTTGACATAGCACATGTTTGCTAATGATTTTTCTGTGGATATATGGTCTCAAAACAGTTCGAAGCTTCATGCACACAAAAGCAACATAAATGAAATTTTATGTGAATATTAGAAAATGGAGAAGTTAAGATGATTAATCTATCTTTTAATTAATGATCTTGCACTGTAAGTTAATAAAGTTAGACTCTTTTATTTGTGTTGAAGTAAAGCATTTCCTTTACCTATATGTATGTTTCATCAGGTTATGATATCTTAACTAATATTGACATGTACTTTAATTTTTAATAAGTTAAGATTATATGCTCCTTCCAACTTTAATCATAGCAAAATTTTACAACCCTATTTGGCCATATAAATATAAGACAAAGATAGCTGTCGGGATGCTTTTAATTAATTATATACTGGAAACATTTTATTGTGGTTATTAATTTTACCTAACGGCTGAGTTAAAAAATCACACATTTTTTACAAGTTTAAGGATATTAAACAGTCATTCCTTAAAAACTGTAAAATCAGTTAACATTGTCACATAATTAAGACCATAAGGAGTGTGAGAACTTTACAAACATTAAGTAGTCCCGATCATCATCGACAAGTGAAGAAGAAATTCTTTTCAAAATTAATCAAGTGAAGATAATCTCTCTCGATTAATAGATTAAGGCCGGCGTTGGATCGTATACAGGATTCTTGTTATTTGATCACAACAAAGAAACTCAAAGAAAATTGTGGATAATATACGCATTTTATTAAGTTTTGTCAGACTTAATATATATATTTTTATTTTTAGGAAACAAGAGTGCATTGCATGTTCTTCTTTCAATTTTACCGAAATTACGTCTCCTCTCTGTTTTGAAAATATACATAAGATTCTCATAAAAATTAAAAAAAAACTATGTAATTATATTAAAATTCAAGAGAAATTGATGCGACTTAATGAAAACATTGCAAATTTTAATAACAAACTGAGAAATCTATATGATTTTAGCAATTTAAGACTTGAAAAAGGTCCGTATGTATCATTAGATTTGTGTAATTTACCCCAATATTTGTTACTATTGATTTTCCATAAAATTATAATTAACGAGGTTATTAATTTATTCGTCAACTTATCACCATTCACTGTTTTTGTCACAATAATAACTTTTATTCTCTAATCCATGTTCCTGAAGGCTATATGATCCTCACCCACTTTATTTTTAATAGGTAGTGTTTGATAAAGGCAGAAATAGTTGCAGATTTGAAGCAAAGCCAATTACTTTGAGCCACCATTATTAATGTATTAATTTGTATGCCACATGCTAAGCACTCATGATTTGATGCTTTGTGGAGCCTCCATGTTCCTATATTTATCATTATATTTTCATGAGTTAGTGCTTCTACATATCCTCACTTCTAATTAATTACAGGTGTGTCTATATATATATATATATATAATAACTATAAGCATCTTTGTTTTTTTTTCTTTTTACACTTTTTAATTTCCCAAATCAAGTCCTAATTGGGAAATAATCAATACTTGGCTGTCATGAACTATTAACTGCTTTATTTTTTTTTAAATTAAACGTTCTATTCTGTTCCTTTTATTTTATTAATAGTATATATCGGCATATTATGTGCTTTAAACGTCAAGTGGCATTAATTTATTTTCTTCCTCATCGATTCTTGTTTATATCTCTTTGTAAAAGATAGAGAAATTACTCTTATTTCTTACCAAGATATTATTGATTATTATATCTATTAATCTTAACTTATGTATCATATTCCATGATGCTTTCTTTCCTTCTCTCTGTCTCTCTAGCTTTTTCTTATCTTTGAAGAAAGAAGTTTTGGTGCAAACACATATTTCGCATCTTTAAAAAGCATTTTCACATGAAAAAGCTATTTTCTTAAATATTATATCTAAACATGTATGGTTTTAATATAACTTTTTTTTTTATAAAAACACAACAAATAAACAATCCGAATTAAAGTTTACATGAATGAAATATGTGTAATTCACGCATGTATACAATTCAGTGTAACTGTTGGAGGCTATTAAGTCTGTTTGATAAGAGAGAGAAATGGATAGGAGGGGAGAGAGGGAGAAATTTTAATAAATTGGATTTCAAAAAATTGGAACAGTGTAGTTAAAAAATTTTATTTTACTTTCTCATACTCTTTTATTATATATGTTCTCTTCATTAAAATTTTATAATCCCGCTTTTTTAATTTTTTTTTTTTAAATTGAACTCATTAAAACTTCTCCTCCCTCTCCTGTCTTCCATTTTCCTTGTTAACAGATTCCTACTTAAGAACTTCAAATTAATTAGTGACCTTTAATTAGATTTAAAAGCCCAGATTTCTTGAAGGGGCTTCTTACCTATTGAATAACTATTTTTTGGCGGTATCCAATTTAATTAAAGTTTTATATAACTAATGAAATGGCTTTTATGTACTATATATGTTGCAATTCGCTTGTCGTTTTCCTCTTGGTGCAAAACCATCCATCAATGAGATAGCTTAAGAGGATAACCACAGAATTCACTGGAAGACAAGAGTAAATTAATTATTGGTCCATACTTAGATAAAAACAACCTAAGAATTGAGGGTTAAATGAGAATATGACTTTCTCAGAAGAAAACATGTGATTGAAAGAAAAGTGAGATCATAAAAGAAGCATAAAACTACACGCATTCTGGGAATAACACTTGTTAATTTTTCTTATTATATCCACTTATCGTTTTCATGATGAATCTGTTTTTCACTTTAGGTGTGATAGTAACATTTGTGTTAGAGAATTAATGACACGAGTTTCATATATCAACAAATCAAAGGAAAATGCGATCGCTAATCACTTTAATTTGTTATTTGCTTCCTAAGCGACATCGATATTGAATATGAAGCTTTGTTAATGCCAATTGCTAAACATTTATTGAACGATACAAGACACCTGTATTTATTTATAATTTTTTAGGAGATTTTAAAGTAGTTAAGATTAAAAACTGTCAATGGCCCACCTCCAAAAAAAAGAGTGACTTTAATTTTACTATTCATCCTTAGCTTTAAAAAGTTGAAATTTCCGGAATAAAAGAAAAAAATAAACTTAGATTTCATCAGAGATGAGTTCGAATGGCTAGCTACTAGCTAGTGTCAATGTTACACATCGCCATCAATATAAATATATAAATATATATATGCATGTTTGTTTGATATAATGAAAATAGTAAAGGAATTTTAGTTGTTAGGGTTTGATGAGAATGGCCAAAATGGGTAACTTATAACTTGGGAAGAGCAGAGTGAGAAAGAAGAATAAAAGGGCACATGGGGGATGGTGTTAAAAGCGAAGTGTGGAGCATGTTGCGATGAAAATATGTGGAATGAATGCTTCCATGTGCCTTCACTTCTCTTACGCTTTTAAAGCCTTCGCATAATACCCCCCCCTTTTCCTGTGTTTCATTTTAATGCTCCTCTTAAAAATTATCTATTGAAATTTGTAGTAAAGAATTAATTTTATATTTTACAATACAAATAAATGTGAGTAATTATACTTTGCAAAGTATAAAATTTATTAGGGTTAATATTATTGTTAGTCCTTATAATTTGATTGAATCATTATTTTGATCCCTGTAATTTTAAATTATTGGTTTTGGCTTCAATAATTTTATAAGAACTTAGCTTGAATTTAAATATGGGGACTAAAAATCAAAACTTATTAAAAATATAAAGACCATTTATTTAATTCAGACTAAATTCTTATAAAACTAAAAGGATCAAAATCAAAATTTGATCAAATTATAAGAACTAGTAATAACCCAATTCATTATTTTAAGCTAAAATACCGGATGTTAGGGTTCTACATCTGGGTAAAGCTGAAATCGAACCCACAACGTAACTATGCTGGGGGTTCTAAGAATAAGATTTGCATTAGATATATGTATATACATCGAATGTGTGTGAATTCTAATAACTTGTAAGCCATAGAAGCTGCGATTTCTTCTCAGATACTACACCAAAAGGGTGAGTAATCTGGTTGGTTTATGGTTTGTTTTCTTTTTTGTGGGAGAAGCACCGTGGAGGGAGGGGGGGCAAAGACACATGGGATGTTAGGTCGGTCACGGCGTTAGAGTAATATGAATTTACTATATGTTATGTTGGCGCTTTCGGCGACTTTTAGAATTGGTAACTTATAAAATGCTTCGCAGCTTCAAACACTGATCTCACATACAGCGACCGACCAATGCTGTGTCTCAGATTTCCATTTCATACACACACACACACACACACACACACACACACATACATATATACTGCACATGTAGGCATGAAATAACTGTCATTTGGGTTGGTTGACGTTGATGATCTCATGAAATGTTGTAAACAGAAGTGCCATTGATGTGGTTTGTCTTGTAAACAGTACAAACTCCCAGTTCTCAACTAACATTCAAGAATGTTAACCATTTTCATGGTACTATTCCTATTACCCAATCATCGTCAAAATCAAGACCTGCCAATTGACCCGTATCCAATAATGCTTACTGTATCAGATCTTCATTAAAACGAGTTACCTAACCAATCCCCATTTATCCTTTTAACCCACGAATTTTCAAACTACCACCCTCCCCCATTATACTCATGGTCCTCACAAGTGCTTCGCGAACGAATCAGGGGTTGAAATTTTGTAAGAATAAAAACAAATATGTACTCCTCCGATCCTAAATGTAAGACCCTTATAATAGTGTGTAAAGTCTTACATTTAGGACCGGAAGAGTATATATTTATGGTAATGAACAGGACAAAGACGTTCAAAGGGAAATGCAAACATCTTGTATTTCATTGTCGTGAATTTCTTGTCACGTGTCGGGATAAATTTCAGAATGTTTGTAAAGCTGCAAAACCATATTATTATTATTATTATTCACAGTATTACAGAACAAGAAAGAGGATTAAATTCATGGTGGTGACTGGGGAGTATGGATTCAATCGTACAGATATAGTAAAAATGGGGAGACGGAAGTTTGAAGGTAAGAATGAGAGAATGAATCGGACGGAGAGAAAAACAGATGCCGAAGGGTTATGTACTTTGAACAGAAAGCTTTACTTGCAAGAGACAGAGCAGGAAGAAGATGGGAGGCAAATAATAATAATATTCTTTTAAAAAAATATGACAACTGGCAGATACGCCAAAAGTGTCGTGTCATCAGCTGGGTGGCGCCGAGGAACTCGAGCCGGCGCCGGGAGTAGTTGACCCAGAAAGAAGGTCAGCGAGAGTGCTCATGGCTCGGACTTGCATTTCGAGTGCCGATATGTAATCAATCGCTTCTTCCAATATCACCGGCACCGGTTGTTTCCTGCAACCGGGGACCAGCCGGCCAAGAAACCTCACTTTCCTCTGAACCGTTGGCAAGCTCTTCCCCCTCAGCCGGAGAACGCTCACTCTAGGCTTCTTCGACCGGGCAGGGGAAGCGGCCGCCGCCGTGATTCTCTGTCTCTTGTGCTTCCTGAATTTCAGCTTAAGCCGATTGGTAAGGATGGCTCGGCTCCACCGGGTCTTGCCCTTAGCAGTGACGGCCAGGACTCTATCAGCAGCTTCGCGGACGGCTTTACCGCGGCGGGGCGCGTCGCCGGCTGAGGAACCGGAGGAGCCGAGGTTGACTCTGGCCAAGGCTTGGTGGAGCTTGGAGGAGTAGATTTGTTGCTGAGCCGGCGACTTCCATTTAATATTTTGTTCCTCTAGCTGTTGCTTGAGTTGAGCTTTCTTCTTCTTCCTCCTCTTGGAGGGGTCACGAGACCGGTCCGTGTTTGTCACCGGGTTCGAGATCAGAGACGACGACATTTCAACCCCAAAACACAGGTTCCAAACAGGAAAATTTCGTTTTGTCGCCTGAAAATTCTGGGCGGTGAGAACAAAGAAAAAGGGAAAGCTACGGTTTTGTCAGAGGATGAAGCAGGTGAACGAGGAATCTGAAAAGGGAAAAAAAAAACCCGTAAATCTGAGATTCAAATGGATGGATAGGATTCAAGCAGTAATCAGATATTCAAGTGATTCGAATATGGGAAGTTAAAAAACGCGATGGATTAGGAGAAAGGAAGAGAAATAATCAGTACCTTCGAAGGAGGAGAGGCTGCGATGAATAAATAGGAAGCTGAATGGGCTTCAGATATAATCCAACAGAGAACGAAAGCAGGCGTTTTAGAGAGAGAGAGGAATGGTGGAGGAGGAAGAGGTTGTGGGGCTGAGGGCTTAGACGGGACGGAGTGGGTGAGGTGTCCCTTCATATATTAGGAGTTGGGAGGGAGAGAGAAACGGAGGGTGAGGCTTATAAAGAAATCCCAATACCCCACGCATCCATTTCTCTTTCTCCTTTCCCGCATTATATTCTTTTTCTTCCCCTGTATCATTTCTTTCTTTTAATAAAATCTTGGGTTTTCTTTGGGCCTTTGGGTTCGAAGCCCTTTTCTTTTACCTCACCACCATCCAACTGTTCACGTTTGGATCCACCATTACTGTTTTTTTTTTAATGGGGTACAAGAAATTAAATATATATTTTTTGGCCAAGAAAATTATCAGATATATTTTTATTGCTTGCAAATAGTATAAACTAGTATATATTTTATATTGATGTGACTGGCGTTTTGCAATTGTTTTGAGTGGGGGAAAAAATAATTGAATTAAATTTGGATGGCTCCTTTAAGATTAAAGTATATTTTAAGGCGGACATTGTCCGTCTTCAATCTTCATAATGAGATAATGGTACTGGTAATTAGACCCTTGCGTCTAAGGCTCAGACGCCGGTATCATCAGATTGATTGTAAAACATATTTTAAGGCTAAAAAATAATTTATATTTCATTCATAAAAGCAAATATAAATATTTCATTATTGTATAATATTCTACACGAAATGCTTACATTATATGTGCAAAGAAAGAAAGTTATTCTTTTCTTATTATATAATAATTTTAATTTTAATTTCATTAATTTTTAAATTTTCAAAATAACATCTTTATAAATATTTGTTTATTTTTAGTGATTTAGTAAATCAATTATATGTTTCACATGTCAGCAGAGTTTCTATAATATGAATGCCCGAGACCTACCTTACTATGTTTCACTCGTCAAAAAATTTCTACAGGATTTGATATGCAGCTCCAAGGCTTGCTGCTGAGGAACAGGTCAAGTAATAGTAGGATACTAAAAATAGTAAATGATTATGTGTGGGGGAACTGGGGATGGTAAAACAGGTCCTTGGCTTTGATGATTGCCATTTTTGGCGCCCAAATTTGACCCATATTTTCATTTTGTGAAACTCTACAGCAAGCACGACTGTATCTGATTGGCATTTACTTCAAGTCTTGTCCGTAAAAAATCTTGCTTTTCGAAATTAATTAATTAAACATTCCAGCTACTAATCAAACGAAAAACCCGTCGCTTCCGGCTACCTTATTGAAAATGCACATAACTTTCAAACAAAAACGAGAAACCGCCAACCAGGTGGGGCGGAAAATGCGACAGGAGATAAATCCTTGGAAAAATAATAAAATAACTAATAGGTTAGGAAAATAAAAAACAGTGTATATAATATAAATATTTTTTAGGCCAGCGAATATAATATGAATATGTAAGAAGTCGCCATTTATAAATAATACTCCTCCGGTCCTTATTATAAGATCTCATTTGACTTTTTATTTGGTCCTAATTATAAGACCCTAATCCATTTTGTCTATTATATTTATGCATTTTTTTCCAAGATAATCCTTCTAATAATGATAGTTTTAGCCAATATACTTAATTAGCAAGGATATTTTAGAAATGACAACACTTATTTATTATAAATAACTAATTTAACTTACTT
>NW_021633578.1:0-50510 GCF_004799145.2 Neltuma alba
TGATCACAGCCCATGTAAGAGTCACGCATCAAGTACAGGATTTCTTTCCAGCTTCAGAGGGAGCAGCAAAATCCAGTTTTGCTTTTAACTTCCGTTGAAGGGAAACCCTTTTAATCGCAAGCAACAGATGATGCCCAGTATCACCAACAACACCGCCATTCTTACTCCTTGGCTTTGGGATAGCTGGGAGCATCAACAGGTCCTACTTCAGTCCTCCCCTCAAGATCACGACCAAGAGTCACTAGGACTGTCATGTCACATCCTCCCCAGCTCGCACAAAGTCACTTTCGAGTACCTCATATGACATATCGATATCGAGAAAACGTTTGAAAAAAGGTGCAATATCCTTCAGATGTGATCCGGACATCTGCAATAGTTCACACCTCTCTTCGTCCTCCATCTCTACTAAATCAAAACACCGATCCATTTTCTTTGGGTGCTCCAGGCATCTCTTGGCAAGCTCTTTTGTGAAGTGAGGAAGCTGTAGAAGCATGGAATCAGTATTCCACAATCCCTGTGTCACCATCTGACTAACTTCCATAGCAAGGAGAGCCAGGCTCAGCCAACCATTGCTTGAGATCACATCAATCATTGCTTGGAGAAGCCTATTGCGGAAAGAAGCACTTCAGGCTGGTCCAATGCAAGGTTCACACCTGTAAATTTAGGTTGTCAAAAGAAAACCTCTGGTGATTAATTAACCTGCGAACCCCCTCTTCCTTCCCAGGATGTATTGGAATCTGAGCATACTCTGAGGCAGAGGATAAAACCTCCAGGAGACCCTTCATCCTCATCTTAGCTGTCAGAGAGGAAGAAAACCGTTCAATAGTTGTGTAACTGATGTGATAATATGGTGCTGTCATCCCAAGATTGAGGGGAGAAATGTCCATGTCATCCTCAATTGCAACGCATCTGCTCGCTTTCAAGTCACTTAATGTATTTTCCACGAGCTCTGAGAGGTGATCAGAAAGATACCTCTGACTAACTCCTTGTACACTGTAATAGTTGGGATTTTGCGTGAGCCTCCTGTACATAAAATTCCATGTAAGATAATCACAGCACCTTGCTTGTTCTCAATATTCCAGCAACTATTTCAGCATTCAAGTTATCATGCAAGAAGTGATGAAGATGGCTTTCAACAGGAATGCTTCATACAAGAACTTCTTGTAGTACTCCTTTCGAGGTGCATGACACAGGATGACACATTTTCCTGAGTTGTCAATCAGAGGCCTACTGGCATGACCCATCATTTGTAGAAGATCGGTGACAGGGTAATCTGACTATGCATTTTCCTGTCCATCATAGAATTGTGTACCCATCACGACTACCAAATGGCTGATAGTGTCACTCCCCAACACAATGAGCTGCTCAAAAGACAGACCTGAATCCACCCAGCTTCAAATAGCTGCGTTACAACTTCACGATCAATGTTGCTCAAGCCCTCATGCAAGTATACCACTCCTTGTCGTAAAGTGACTTTCAACATTTCATCTTTAATCCCATCAAGGAAAGGTTCAAGCTCTCCTGGAGGCCACAATAAGAAAGGCTTCTCTTCACTGTCTGCATTAGAGTATGTCATCAGATCCGCAGTTGAAAGCCGCACATGCTTCCTCATTGGTACAAAAACAAGAGCAGGTTTCCCATTCCTGGCATGTTGAACAATTGCAGTATAAGTCGGTTTGATCATTGCCTCAGACTCAGCAATATCTATCCCCTGAATGTGTATTTCCAAAGGCGCAGGACGAACACAAGGAGGGAAATTAAAAATACCATGAGATGTAGCTCCAATCCGTTCTCCCAGATCCTTTGCATTTGCAAGAGATGTTGACAAGGCATCAATACGGATCTTGTTTTCAACTTGACTGGCAATATATCTCATCCTGGAGACAATCACCTCCAAAACAGGACCTCCTTGACCCCCAATTAAGTGGAGCTCACCGATTATGAAGAGGCTAATTTGCTGAATATGTTTCTGTTGCTTCCAGCGGCGGGACAAAACATCCCATTTCTCTGGGGTACTGATGTTATGACCTTTCTCAAGAAGTTTCAAGTCAGTTGCTGTTTCTTCTTCCGTCAATTCAACCGCCCTCAAATTAAGACCATCTTTAGATTTCCGTCAATAACTCTGTTGGTGGCGGATACTTTTCAGGCAAGATGAGGTGCCTGAAAGAAACAGGCAAAACAGTTTATGAACCAAGCCATCTATCAGAGACAACAAAAATAAAGTACTGAGGTGGAAGTGGTTCATAAATCGGCATTATGAAGTTGAGAGTGTGGTCCTCATCAGTATACTGTTTCTTTAGCATAAAATACTCATGATGAAGAATATATTCCCTATCGTTATCCTCCACAATCACCCAGAATGGCTCGACATATTCATGAATTCGGTCCTCCCACATAAAATCTGGAGTTATTCTGAGAATGTTTTGGTTTTAGTTTCTAGAAACATTTTTATATATGTTTCTTAAAACAATCAATTAAAAACAAATTATCAAACAAATTTGTTTTTCTATTTTAAAAAAAAAACAAAAAATTGTTGTTAAAACAAAAAAACCAAACAAATCCTTATGTCCGCAGGTTGGACAGAACATCATTTGTGCATGGCCATCGTTTGTGAGTAGTCACTTGCTTTGCTTGGACAGGAGATTTAATAGCCCCTGCCAGTCCCCTCTCTCCGTTGCCCGCAGTTTGAATCATTTTCTTCAACCTCAGCGTCCCATTAGCTAAATTGGCCTATTATTGTTAATAAATGGATAAGACTAACTATATATTTTGTTGAAATGGTGCAAATATTTCCAACTATTTAAAATTTGATATAATTTTTCTTAATTATATTTACACTGTACATACTTATTTTCTATTTAAGAATGCAGGGAATAAATATGTCTATGTGTCTTAATTTTTTAATTTTAAATTTAGCTCCTCATAAATTCTATCTTAGATCCTCCGCACCACTCAGGCCAAAAAACAAAAATCCTCCCCACCACATAAGATTAGCTTAGGTGGGTGGAGAGGAAGTGGTAGAGATTAAGGATAAACTCTCCCAAATCCTCACGTAGACAAAAAAAAAAAGAAAAGAAAGGAAAGAAAATAGGATTCAACATCCCAAGATTTGTTTTTTTTTTGGTTATCAAACATCCCAAGACTATTGAATCATATTTTTAATAATATAAAATTCCTACTCTGCCCATGAATCTGACTTCAAAGCTTAAATCATACACCTCGAAACAGGGATAATATGCATAATTAATTAAGCGTTAAATATTGTTTATAAAAATATTTCTGAGTGAGCTCTAGATATAATAAAAGAATTGTGATATTGTTGGGGAAAATTTGTGATATAATGTAGTATACAATATTTCAAATCAATGTAATATTATTCTTTTTAACAATCAATATTAAGTTATTAACTCAACCGTTAGTGTGGGTCTAAAAGTTTTTTTTATTATTATTATTAATGATTAAAACTCACAGTATCACACTGGTTTTAAAATATTATATTTTATATTATTTTATAATTTTTTGGGTCACCTTTATCACTCCTAAAAAGTCTTTTAAGGTAAAAATACAATTTAATCAATGCTATTTAACTTTGTGCATGCAGCAAAAGAAAATACTACTACCGGTCACAGTAAGACTAATTTTATAGTATAATTTACATTACAAATGAATCTTTCATTTAGAATTGAAAGAGTAATTATCTATGTGGAGTCATGTAAATTAGTAGAAGTAATACTTCAATATGCTCTAATACTTCCATGAATTATATTGAGAAATATTATCAGCCCACGGTGTGTCTTTTATAGGCACAAGCATGAGCGATAATCCTATTTAAGGTATCATTAATACTAGGTGCTTGTTTGGTATCACGATTGAGATTCTTAAAAGTACTTATTTCCTTTATATTTTTAAATCACAATTAAAAACTTTTTTTTTTTGAAAGAATCTTGGCGTTATTCTAAACAGGATGCCTATTCTTGTGAAAATTTGAATACCAGCCCATGATGACGTTCCATCTTTTTTTTGTTGCAAATGATGTACCACTTTTTGGGCCGAACGATGTACCATCTGAAATCTAACATTTCTCAACGAGTTTTGAAACGGCCCTCAAGTATTCAACAAAAAAAGAAAAAAAAAAAAAGAGGTATTGCCAGTTGCCCCCTTACAGACTTACGGGTCGGGTATAGATAGATTTGACTTTTGACCCCCATCCCGGAGGATCGGACTATCCATCTATCGATCATTTCTCTTGGGAGGGAGGACTGAAGAGTGAGGTCTGAGTTTGCAATCTGCATCACCCCGTCGGCCACATCCCCTACCCAAAGTCTGTAAATTCTAAAACGAACAGAGATCATCGAGTAATAGCCTCAAATCGGACACTGGAGACGGTAACCATTTTGAGGAAGAGAGAAGGCGAAACAGAAAATGGGGTTGGGTTTGTTAGCTTCCCGAGCCATGAGACCCGCCTCTAGAATCCTGCATTCTCCGAATTCCAGAAACTTCCTCATCAGAACCATTGTTACGAAACCGGAGCTGCAGAAGCCGGAAGGTGCCGCGGCACAAACTCAACCGGAGCCTCCACCGGTTGATCTCCCTCCGCGGACCCCGGTTGCCGGAGCCAGGGTCCACTTCCCAAATCCTGAGGACGCCATTGAGGTTTTCGTAGATGGGTACCCTGTGAAAATCCCCAAGGGCATGACCGTTCTTCAGGCATGCGAGGTTGCCGGTGTCGACATACCTCGCTTTTGCTATCACAGCCGGCTGTCCATTGCTGGAAATTGCCGTATGTGTCTCGTTGAGGTTGAGAAATCGCCCAAGCCTGTTGCGTCTTGTGCCATGCCTGCTCTTCCTGGTAAGCTATTCTGATATTCGCCCCAATTTTATTTCTATTTTTTGTTTTATTCTAAAAATTATTTAGTCAGAGCTCAAATTTCAACTACTGAAGTTTTTGCCATGGTTATTTTTGATTGCTTCTGTTTTGTCCCTTATCTCGTGTAGTTGTGTGATGTAATTTTGAGTACGATTTTGTTCTCAATCAGAGTAAAATTGCTGTTTTTGGCCACACAAATTTCAAATTATTGTTTATATTCATTTCTCACGAGCATGAAATTTAGTTTTATATGATCAAACTTAGTTTATGCCTTTACAATTTAACGCTCTCTCTGAAATTGAACAATGATTCGTTTATTTTTTTTGGTAGGTTGTAGATATTAATGATACTAGGAAAGCAGCACTAATCCAGCTGCTCTGACCATTTGATTGAATTTTTTCTTTAACTGTTTTGCTGACATTTTTGTTAATTCTACTTCTTATTTGTGCTTTTTCATTTTTAAAAAAGCGAAATAATTTGTGCCTGTTCTCTTCATCATTTATGACTTTATTGTCACACAATGATCTATCTTGTAAATGTGTTATCTATTTCTCGTTATTATAGATGACAAGTTATGTCTTTCTAATAATGGAGAAATTTGGAGATAAAGTTATCAGTCGTTGTATGCTCTGTTTGTCCTTCTGAATCTACTGATAGCTTCTAATATTTTAATTTAGATTTATACCAATATTTTCAATGGGTGTGCACACGCATGCTCCCTTGTTTTGTGCACGCGTTTGGTTTTACTTGGGGATTCCAATAAGTCCTTTTCATTTGATTTTTTGTTTTTAATGTAATCTAATGAGATATTGGTCCAAAGGGATGAAAATTAAGACCAACACACCTGTGGCGAGGAAAGCTCGAGAAGGAGTGATGGAATTTTTATTGATGAATCATCCACTGGATTGCCCAATTTGTGATCAGGGTGGGGAATGTGACCTTCAGGATCAGTCAATGGCATTTGGCTCTGATCGTGGTCGCTTCACTGATGTAAAGAGATCTGTGGTGGATAAAAATCTTGGTCCTTTGGTGAAGACTGTAATGACCAGATGTATTCAGTGTACAAGGTTAGCTGTGTGCAGCACTTCTACCATTAATGTGATTGTTGTCATTTGCAAAACTTTATATCTTTTCCTGTATTTTGAGTATGAAATTAATTATAGCTTCGATTTTTTTAAAAAATGTTGTTTGGGTTTTTTCTTACGAGTTAAGTAATAGTGAAATTCGTCTTGTTGCCTTAGAATGGTCCGGTAAGAATTAATAATCTCAGTTTGAGTTGTTAATCCCACTTTCAAATGAATAAGTGTTCATTATGATTGTGACAAAGCAGATTTGCCAATTCAATTTGCATTTCATCAAAGTTTGCTGGAATTGAGATCATAATGATGTACCTGTTCTATATATGTGAAGTCCTGAGGTGCAGCTCTCCATGTTCTGTATAGGTTTATATCATTGTATTGATGGAGATAAAAATGACATTGAAATTTTATTTCATTTGTCTGTTTTTAATTCAGGCCCTTTTGCTTATAATTTAATAGCTTCCTCCTTATTTTTGAAGTAATTTTTTCCTTGGTTATCTAGTATTAGGCCCTGTTTGCTATCATGATTGAAATAACTTATAAGCATATTTCACGTATGCTTGAGACAAAACTAATCTTATATACTTACCTCATATTCTATAAATCATGATTGAAAAGCTGCGTATAAGTTATTCCTAATTGGTCCTTAACTTTTTTATGGGTTTCTTCCATTTTATGTTTGGCTGATTCTAATTTAATTTGACGTTTGGGTCTGACCTTCTACAGTTTAAAACGTTGGCATTTGTTTGAAATCTAATTGTTAGCATCTGAGAAACAATTTTTTTCTTGTATCTTGAATGTCAAATGTGTAATATAATTGAGTGTCTCTTCGGACCAACAGGTGTGTTAGGTTTGCAACAGAGGTTGCAGGGGTTCAGGATCTTGGCATGTTAGGTCGTGGCAGTGGAGAGGAGATTGGAACATATGTTGAAAAGCTTATGACGAGTGAACTTTCTGGTAATGTGATAGATATCTGTCCTGTGGGAGCTCTTACCTCAAAACCTTTTGCATTTAAAGCTCGGAATTGGGAGTTAAAGGGAACAGAGACAATTGATGTTACGGATGCTGTTGGGTCTAATATTCGAATTGATAGCAGAGGACCCGAAGTCATGCGAATTGTTCCTCGTCTAAATGAGGTTAGATTCTGGTAGAAAATCGTGTGGATGTTCATTGCAATGAATGATGTCTATAAGATCTTTTTTGCTCTCAAGGAAGTCATGCAAACGGTTGCATTATGATATTGCTGCTTTTGATGGTTTATGCGTGATGACTTCTCACTTTTGATGGCAACCTGTAAACTCAGTAGGAAGAGGTTAGATATGGATGAAGGAGAATTACAATTATAATTACTCTCTGACAGTGGGCTGTAGCAGCATCTCTGTTGATTATAGTCAAACTGTAGGGACTAGGGATAACAAATTGCACATTTGTTTTTCATCGCCAAATTAATCAAAGATGATGAAATTTAAATTTAAACCCTGTAAATCGAGTCTGGAAATGGACCAGCAATAGAACTTGATGGGATTATAATTAACACAAATTTAATTAAAGCAATATCGTGTATCTGCTATGGTTGTTACATTTTATAATTTTGAATAACTAGTGAGCAGCCTCAAGAATGTTAGTCCGTTGGGTTCAAGGTCTGGGGTTGAGCTTATAACATATAGTTAATATTTGTTGCTATCTGGAAAACCTTAGGGCTGTTTTTATTTGCTATTATTTGGTGCGAAGGTGGGGATGTTTGTTTCTGCCCACAGTTTGAGTAAAAGGTTGCGGTGCTTATCAATGCAGGACATAAATGAAGAATGGATTTCAGACAAGACTCGCTTTTGTTATGATGGTTTGAAGAGACAGAGGTTAAATGATCCCATGATTCGTGGACCTGATGGGCGCTTTAAGGCTGTCAGCTGGCGTGATGCCCTTGCTGTGGTTGCAGAAATTGCCCAGCAAATTAGACCAGAGGAAATTGTTGGAATAGCAGGTCGACTTTCTGATGCTGAATCAATGATGGCACTAAAAGATCTCATTAACAGGATGGGATCTGATAATGTATGGTGTGAAGGAATTGGTGTAGATACTAATGCTGATTTGCGATCCGGGTATCTTATGAATACTGGCATTGCTGGTCTTGAGAAAGCAGATGTTTTCCTGTTGGTTGGTACCCAGGTACATTTCTGTCCGTTAATTGTAATTTTTAATCTCCCTTGATACTCAAAACATTTTGAATTGTGTTGCTTCTGGTGTCAATTATGTTTTCTTATCTTGTATGGATTCACTGTTGAATTTGTAGCCACGGGTAGAAGCTGCTATGGTTAATGCCAGAATACGAAAGACTGTCAAAGCAACACAAGCCAAGGTTGGCTACATTGGGCCTCCCACTGATTTCAATTATGATCACAAACATCTTGGTACTGGACCTCAAACACTCATTGAGATTGCTGAGGGCCGTCACCCATTTTCCAAGACTCTCTCAAATGCCAAAAACCCCTGTATCGTTGTTGGTGGTGGGGTTTTTGAGAGGAAGGACAAGGATGCAGTTTTCGCTGCTGTTGAAGCTATTGCTAAAAATGGAAATGTTGTCAGGCCTGATTGGAATGGCCTTAATGTGTTGCTTCTCCATGCTGCTCAGGCTGCTGCACTTGACCTTGGACTTGTTCCCCGGTCTGAAAAATGCCTCGAGTCTGCTAAATTTGTCTACTTGATGGGTGCTGATGATGTGAACTTGGAGCAGATCCCTAAAGATGCTTTTGTTGTGTATCAAGGTCACCATGGAGACAAAGGTGTCTATCGTGCTAATGTTATCTTGCCGGCATCGGCATTCAGTGAGAAGGAAGGTACATATGAAAACACTGAAGGATGCGTTCAACAAACGTTGCCTGCAGTTCCAACAGTTGGTGATGCCAGGGATGATTGGAAGATAATTCGGGCCATGTCTGAGGTTGCTGGACTACGGTTGCCTTATGATTCGATTAGTGCCATCCGTGCCCGAATCAAGACCGTTGCACCAAATCTTGTGCACATGGATGAGAGAGAACCGGCTGCATTTTCATCTTTGCCTAAACCCGATGTTGCTGAGAAAGTCAGTGCGACACCATTCGGGATTGCTGTTGAGAATTTCTATATGACTGATTCAATAACCCGGGCATCAAAGATAATGGCGCAATGCAGTGCTATGCTATTGAAGAAGTGAAGTTTAGATATTGTTTTTGTCCAAATGAAAATGCGCATTTATGATTTTTCGTTTCCATGTCATGTAAGCCACTGGTTGGCCAAAACTTCTAGGATGTTGGAAGTACCTAATAAAATTATTTTAGGCTTTTGTCCTACCATGCAATGTAAGAGCGCCACTTTGTAAAACTCTTTTGTGTACATTTGGGTTTTTGTCCAGCTGATTGTGAAAACTTACTCCAACCTCACCGATAGGTTTTTTCCCCGTAAGTGCTATATGTGAGAGTGATGGAAGTTGAATGCGATTTTAGAGTCCCCCTCAAATTGTGAGTGGCGAAGGACTCAAGTATATATAGTGAACTTGGACCAAAATATTCGAGGGGTTACTTGTGTTTTTAATTTAACCAATCTTAACAGCGACTGACGCAAGTTTCCAAGCATTCATTGAACTATAAGGATTCTGCAAAGAGAGCGCATCAAACAAATGGGTGGGGGAATATTGTTTGGCAACACAACCCCAGTCGAGATGCTAAAATAAAAGCAACCTTTGTGTGCGAAGAGAAAAGGGAAGATTTTCGGACCATACAATTTTGACATGAATAGATGTATTCCTGCACCTTTGACCATAACAAGATGATCTTATTTCTGATGCAACCATACAATTTTGACATGATTTTTTGACCATACAATTTTGACACGAATAGATGTATTCCTGCACCTTTGACCATAAAAAGATGATCTTATTTTGATACAACCATACACACGAAATCTTGGCAGAAACTGGGAATAGAGTACAATCCATAACTGATTGAGAGTAACAAGAAATTACTTCTGCACCTTCGAATAAGAAGCGATGCCTGTTTGAAGATATGCACTTTCCCAATTCCTTCCATCAGCATGCTTGATTTCAACACTCTTCAGTGTGCCAGGATCAACACACTTGAATGTAATAGCAACTCCATCTGGGTTTGAGCGTGGGTAATAGAATGAGGTTATACCACAGACCTTGCAGAATGTATGCTTAGCAGTGTGAGTGCCAAAGGTGTAAGTTGTGATAAACTTCTCTGAATCTCCCAAAAGTTCAAATCTTTCGGCCGGCACAATGAAGTGTGTATTCCCTCTCATGTAGCAGTCTGAACAATTACATTCCCAAGCCACAACACTAGAGGAAGCTACTACTTTCCACCTCACACTCTTGCAATGGCACCCTCCAATATGCACCACGGTCTTTGAATCAGAATCCATCTCAGCTTTCTAAATTTTTTAGCTCAGAAATGCAATTTTGGCTCCGGCAGATGTATATGTTGGCAGAAACCTGTTAGCCACAATTTATCACGCTTCAAAAACAGAACATGATTGAGCTATGAATCATTTAGTACGTCATTATCTTCATCCCAGTGCATGGGTTAGTACATCATTAGTGTCATCAGCTATACCAGAAGGTATGAGATAATACTACTCTGGAAGGTATTTAATTCTAGTGAGAAGCTATGGAGATCTCGTAAAATTACAGTTTGTTAAATGGCATCTGGATAACTTTAGAGTTCAGCGACAAAAAAATTCTGCTCAACGAAAATCTTGAAGGCTACTGAACCCACTAGACAGGGACACTTAACAAAAGCGTTTATATTTCCAGCAAAACAGAGCTAAAACAGTTTAATTGTAGGGGTGATGATGGGTTGGAACTTGTAAGCTGTAAGCTCATCAACATCTATAGTTATTTTCATCGAAGATCTAAGCTACGATTGTACAAGTACGATAAAAATGAGTCAAGGATTTATGACCCTCCTGCACAAAAAACTTGCTGTACATATATTAATGGCCCTTCACAATTGAAGACGGAGAAGCAAGGCAGAGACGTTGCCCTCAGATGTTCGCCTGCTGGGTCGCTATAAAAGCTTTTATAGTCGTAACTTCACTTGACAAAGCCTTCTTCGCTTTGTCTTCCTAAAGAGTTTTTTATTATTAATATCGAATGAATATCTGAAGTTCCTGAATAAAACAAACATTCATGTAACATAGTCATGTTTCCCATCTGATATTCCAGTGATCCAGTCAAGAGATGACCACGAGCTCGCTCTTTTCTCAAATGATTTTTCTTTTCATCAATTGACTATGAATTGTGATAGAATTATGTAATTGATTGTGTTGACCAATAAATTCTCTTTCTTTCCTACAATTCTATCCTTCCTCCAGACCAAGGCCCACCATTGATGTTCCAGAATCCAGTTGGGGACGCGAGAGCTTAAAATCCATCTATCTATTGGGTGGTGTTTGGTTGGGTTTCTTTTTAGGGGAGGTAGGGGGAAGGAAGGGGAGGTGGGAAGAAAGTACGTTTGGTTGAAAAAATTAAAAAGAAGGGAAGGAAAAATTGTGTCTTTATCTATGTCCCAATCCTACTTTCTCTCCATTCAAATTTGGAGTTTTTTTTGAAAGAAGAAGAAACTATTTTCCTATCACGACAAAATTGGCCATAACAAGTTTTGCATATTCCACCGTTGTCCTTCGATCTTTAAAACTTTTTTCCCATTCATTCTCTTCAGCCACTCCTCCCTGTCACCCTGTGTGACATGGTCGTGCTTCGTGGCAGCTCGCGGCGCTAACAATTTCTATTTTCATACCTCAATTTCTCTTAATTCTCATCCGTAAATTCA
Organism: Neltuma alba; assembly: GCF_004799145.2. NCBI lineage: Eukaryota > Viridiplantae > Streptophyta > Magnoliopsida > Fabales > Fabaceae > Neltuma > Neltuma alba. The sequence goes on from NW_021633578.1 coordinate 11,769, forward strand.
AAAGCAAACGATGTGGGAAATTAGACAAAATTATATTACGAACTAATGGCTGGGGATATGAGAAATATTCAGATCCATACTGGGGTTCGTCAGTTTCAAGGATGGTGCTGATGTGGTTACGTTTAGGTGTTTTGTTTTATTTGTTTTGGACTTTTATACTGGTTTAATTTTACTTAATCAAGTTTCCTTTGGTGGCCAAAAATTAAAAAAAAAAAAAAGCATTAAAACATGCTATAATTCCTCAGTGCGATTCAATAGGGGATTGATATAGTTAAAATTTGTGCAGCGAACTACTAAGTTTATCATTAAATTATTGATAAGTAAAAAATATCACACTATTTAAGATTAGTGAATAATCCTTGATCCATTTATCATCGTGTTTTTAGTTAATAAAGATGTCATTTTTTTGGCCAACGATGTCAATTTTTACTCCCATATGGATATTATATTTATATTTATTCGACTTTAATAATTACTAAATTGTGATCTTATAGATTAAATGTCATTTATAATTATATTTTGTTAAACATACAAATTTTGAACCAAATAAAATAATGACAAAGAACCAACAAAATAATATTAAAACTTTTTTCTTTCTTTTTCTCCATTAAAATTCCTTCTATTCATTTTTTCTTTTCTTTTTGCTTAGTAAAATATCTCCCTTCCCTTTTCTTTCTATTAAAATCCCTCCCATCCCTTTCTATTTTCTTCTCCTCTTTGTTAAAATCCCTTCCTTCCTTTTCCTTCTATTGAACCAAACACAGTCTTAATTGTTTGTAGTTATTATTATTAGTTATATAATAGGAGGGACACTGGTAGGTTGGCTTCTTGACATCTGGCCAAGTACTGGGGTGTCCACGTTTCATGTATCGCTACTCGCGGCGCGTCCATCCATGCCCGAATCAAGACCATTGCACCAGATCTTGTGCACATGGATGAGAGAGAACCGGCTGCATTTTCATCTTTGCTAAACCCGATGTCGCTGAGAAAGTCAGTGCGACGCCATTCGGGATTGCTGTTGAGAAGTTCTATATGACTGATTCAATAACCCGGGCATCAAAGATAATGGCACAATACAGTGCTATGCTATTGAAGAAGTGAAGTTTAGATATTGTCTTTGTCCAAATGGAAATAAGCATATTTATGTTTTTTTGCGTCCATGTCATGTAAGACACTGGTTGGCCAAAGCTTCTTGGATGTTGGAAGCACCTAATAAAATTATTTTAGGCTTTTGTCCTACTATGCAATGTAAGAGCACCGCTTTGTAAAACTCGTGTATATTTGGGTTCTTGTCCAACTGATTGTGAAAGCTTGCTCCAACCTCACCGATAGGTTTTTGCCCCGTAAGTGCTATATGTGAGAGTGATGGAAGTTGCATGCCATTTTAGAGTCCCACTCAAATTGTGAGTGCCAGGCGAAGGACTCAAGTATATATAGTGAACTTGGACCAACAAATTCGAGAGGTTACTTATTTTTTTAATTTAACCAATCTTAACAGTGACAGAGGCAAGTTTCCAACCATTGGTTGAACTATAAGGATTCTGCAAAGAGAGCGCAACAAACAAACCGATGGGGGAATACTGTTTGACAACACAATCCCAGTCGAGATGCTAAAATAAAGGTAACCTTTGTGTACGAAGGGAAAAGGGGAACAATTTTGACATGAATAGATGTGTATCCCTGCATCTTTGACCATAAAAAGATGATCTTATTTTTGATACAACCATACACACGAAATCTTGACAGTAACTGGGAATAGACTACAATCCATAACTGATAAGAGAGTAACAAGAAGTTACCTCTGCACCTTTGAACAAGAAGAGATACCTGTTCGACTATATGAGCTTTCCCAATTCCTTCCATCAAAATGCTTGATTTCAACATTCTTCAGTGTGCCAGGGTCAACACACTTGAATGTAACAGCAACTCCATCTGGGTTTGAGCGTGGGTGAAAGAATGAGGTTATACCACAGACCTTGCAGAATGTATGCTTAGCAGTGTGAGTGCCAAAGGTGTAAGTTGTGATAAACTTCTCTGAATCTCCCAAAAGCTCAAATTTTTCGGCCGGCACAACGAAGTTTGTATTCCCTCTCATGGAGCAGTCTGAACAATTACATTCCCAAGCCACAACACTAGAGGAAGCTACTGCTTTCCACCTCACACTCTTGCAATGGCACCCTCCAGTATGCACCACTGTCTCTGAATCAGAATCCATCTCAGCTTTCTAAATTTTTTAGATCAGAAATGCAATTTTGGCTCCTGCAGATGTATATGCTGGCAGAAATCTGTTAGCTACGATTTATCAGGCTTCGAAAACAGAACATGATTGAACTATGAACCAAATCAGGCGTCAAAAACAGAACATGATTGAACTATGAATCATTTAGTACATCATTATCTTCATCCCAGTGCATGGGTTAGATACTTAGTGTCATCAGCTATACCAGAAGGTATGAGATAATACTACTCTGGAAGTTATTTAATTCTAGTGAGAAGCTATGGAGATCTCGTAAAATAACAGTTTGTTAAATGGCATCTAGATAACTTTAGAGTCCAGCAACAAAAAGATTCTGGTCGACGAAAATCTTGAAGGCTACTGAACCCACTAGACAGGGACACTTAACAAAAGCGTTTATATTTCCAGCAAAACAGAGCTAATACAGTTAATTTTAGGGGCGATGATGGGTTGGAACTCGTAAGCTGTAAGCTCATCAACATCTATAGTTATTTTCATCGAAGATCTAAGCTACGATTGTATAAGTACGATAAAATTAGTCCAGGATTTATGATCTTCCTACACAAAGAACTTACTGTACATATATTAATGGCCCTTCACAATTGAAGACGGAGAAGCAAGGCAGAGACGTTGCCCTCGGATGGTCGCCCGCTGGGTCGCTATAAAAGCTTTTATAGTCATAATTTCACTTGACAAAGCCTTCTTCGCTTTGTCTTCCTAAAGAGTTTTTTATTATTAATATCGAATGAATATCTGAAGTTCCTGAATAAAGCAAACATTCATGTAACATAGTCATGTTTCCAATCTGATATTCCAGCGATCCAGTCAAGAGATGACCACGAACTCGCTCTTTTTGCAAATGATTTTTCTATTCATCAACTGACCATGAATTGTGACAGAATTATGTGATTGATTGTGTTAATAAATTCGTTCTCTTTCCTACAATTTTATCCTTCCTCCAAACCAAGGCCCCCATTGATGTTCTAGAATCCAGTTGGGAACACCAGGTAGCTCATATAAAACTTCTCTTGGCTTTTATTTTGCTTTTGAATACAAGATCTTAATCTATTTTGTCTTTTATATTTATATTTTTTTAAGATAATTTTTTTAATAATGATAGTTCTAGCCAATACACTTGATTAATAAAAATATTTTTTAAAAAATCCATTTATTACAAATGACTAACTTAACTTTTTTTTTTAATCTATTTAAATTAGTCAACTGATTCTTATATTTAGAACTGAAGGTAGTATCTATCTATTCACTCAAAAAAAAAAAATCACCCACTAAAATCTATCTATCTATTAGTTATTAGTTCGATACTAATTATAACCAATCTTAACAGCGACAGAGGCAAGTTTGCAACCATACATTGAACTGTAAGGATTCTGCACAGAGAGCGCATCAAACAAACGGGTGGGGGAATATTGTTTGACAACACAATCCCAGTCGAGGTGCTAAAATAAAGGTGACCTCTGTGTACGAGGGGAAAAGGGGAACAATTTTGACATGAATAGATGTATCCCTCCATCTTTGACCATGAAAAGATGATCTTATTTTTGATACACACGAAATCTTGGCAGTAACTGGGAATAGAGTACAATCCCTAACTGATTGAGAGTAACAAGAAGTTACTTCTGCACCTTTGAACAAGAAGAGATACCTGTTCGACGATATGAGCTTTCCCAATTCCTTCCATCAAAATGCTTGATTTCAACATTCTTCAGTGTGCCAGGGTCAACACACTTGAATGTAACAGCAACTCCATCTGGGTTTGAGCGTGGGTAATAGAATGAGGTTATACCACAGACCCTGCAGAATGTATGCTTAGCTGTGTGAGTGCCAAAAGTGTAAGTTGTGATAAACTTCTCTGAATCTCCCAAAAGCTCAAATTTTTCGGCCGGCACAACGAAGTTTGTATTCCCTCTCATGGAGCAGTCTGAACAATTACATTCCCAAGCCACAACACTAGAGGAAGCTACTGCTTTCCACCTCACACTCTTGCAATGGCACCCTCCAGTATGCACCACTGTCTCTGAATCAGAATCCATCTCAGCTTTCTAAATTTTTTAGATCAGAAATGCAATTTTGGCTCCTGCAGATGTATATGCTGGCAGAAATCTGTTAGCTACGATTTATCAGGCTTCGAAAACAGAACATGATTGAACTATGAATCACTTGGTACATCATTATCTTCATCCCAGTACATGGGTTAGATATTTAGTGTCGCCAGCGATACCAGAAGGTATCAGATAATACTACTCTAGAAGTTGTGGGAAGCTATGAAGATCTCGTAAAATAACAGTTTGTTAAATGGCATCTAGATTCAGCGACAAGATTCTGCTCAACGAAAATCTTGAAGGCTACTGAACCCACTAGACAGGGACATTTAACAAAAGCGTTTATGTTTCAAGCAAAACAGAGCTAACACAGTTAATTGTAGAGGCGATGATGGGTTGGAACTCGTAAGCTGTAAACTCGTCAACATCTATAATTATTTTCATCGAAAATCTAAACTACGATTGTATGAAGTACGATAAAAATTAGTCAAGGATTTATACCCTTCCTACACAAAGAACTTGCTGTACATATATTAACGGTCCTTCACAGTTGAAGAGGGGGAAGCAAGGCAGAGACGATGCCCTCAGATGTTCGCCTCCTGGGTCGCTACCCTAGAAGCTTTTATCGTCATAATTTCGCTTGACAAAGCCTTCTTCGCTTTGTCTTCCTAAAGAGTTTTTTATTATTAATATCGAATGAATGAAGCAAACATTCATGTACCGTACAGTGTCATGTTTCCCATTTGACATTCCAGTGAAAGAGGTAACTACGAACTTGCTCTTTTCTCAAATGACTAGATTCTTTTTCTTTCCTACGATTTTATCCTTCTTCCAGGCTAAGGGCCAACATTGATGTTCCAGATGGGGACGTCGGTGATTAAAATTTAGATAGAAGATATGAAAGCAATTAGGTTAAAAACATCCAGTTCGGATTAAATTTGATGTAGTTTATGCTTCAAACTCAATTAAACCAGTCTTAAGAATTCCTATAAAAATTAAATCAGTCAACAAGACTATGAAACCAAACGAAATAAGTCCAACAAGCCACTCTTTTTGGAGGGTCCAGGGGTGTGGATTTTTTTCCCCAGTTGTTGTGATGTGATAAGGTCATTAATAAAACTACACAGCAACCTAAAAATAATTTGAGCTTTGACGTAGACATGAAATTAATACACTGGAGAGTGGATAATATGTAACAGGATCAGATTCCAGTGAGTACTATCTTGGATGGACATGGCAATTTTCATTTCATGATTATTAATAAATTGAACTAAAAACTTAATTATTGTCACACATGGAACAGGGGAGTGAAATGAACATTAAACTCCCTCAAACTGTTGGTACTTAATAGCTAGAAACTAGACATGACTAAATCACAAAGCCGCTCCTCAGAAATCAAAGAAACACACCAGGTTTTCCCTGGTCTCATGGTTTCCACAGAATGGTTGTCTCAGCAATCATTGATGTCACCACATATGGGTCCATGTTGGAAGCTGGCCTCCTGTCCTCAAAATACCCTTTTCCTTCTTTCTCTGTGTCCCTTCCAACTCTTATTGAAGCACCACGGTTTGCAACACCCTGCCCAGAAATTCCCAAGGTAACATCCTTCTTATTATTATAATATGATTCTTTAAAAAGCAGTACGCTGATGATAAGGTCATATTTTGTTGCTTACCCATTTGAAGGTGTTGATGTCAGCAGTTTCATGTTTCCCTGTCAAACGACGTTCGTTGCCTTCTCCATAGGCTGAGATGTGCTCCTTGTGCCTCTTCCCCAACTTCTCAATTGCTTTCTTGATCACTTCATAGCCTCCTTTTTCCCTCATGGACTTGGTGCTGCACAAGTGCCCTTGTTAACCATCAAAGCTAACAGTAAATCAAGAAAATCAATTCACCCTCTATATTAGTAACAAGATTCACCTGTAGTTTGTGTGAGCACCAGCTCCATTCCAATCACCCTGGTTTTGTAAGAAACCAAACATCAGATTAAAGTTCAATAACAATTTCTTGAACGTAGCATATGTCAAGGAGAGTATTGTTGAACCTGAATTGGCTTGGGGTCAAAGGAAACAACCACCCCGGCAATCTCAGTGATCCTCTGCAGAACACAAAATAGAGACGTTAGTTTCTGCATTCAATGCACAAGACAGTAAGTAAAAAATTAAAAAAAGAAAAAAAGAAAACAGAAATTGATGATGAGGGTAGTCATGTGTCACCTCCAAAATGTAACGAGCAACCCACAACTCGTCACCAGCAGAGATACCAACCGAAGGACCTACTTGGAATTCCCACTACATTATATGAAAAGATTAACTGATTAACAATGGCGAAAAGAGCAGACTTTTGAATGGTGTTAAAAGTTTGAAAATTACTTGGCCAGGCATCACTTCTCCATTGATTCCACTGATGTTGATGCCAGCATAAAGGCAAGCTTTGTAATGTGAGTTAACAATATCTCGCCCAAAAGCCTTATCAGCACCAGTTCCACAATAGTATGGTCCCTGATGGAAGTAAAATTGGTAATAATCTAAATACTCTAATCCCAAAAGATTATCAGCCAAAAGAAGAAGACGGAAAAGCTAGTTTGTGAGAGTCAGGTGGAAGACAGGAAATTTGAAGAGAGAAAAATTTCACCTGAGGTCCAGGATAGCCACCAAGAGGCCAGCCAAGAGGCCACTGGATATGTTTCTGGAGCAGGGTGTATTCCTGCTCAATTCCATACCTGTTTTAAGATTATTCAAAGCAAGGCATTAAACCAAAGGAATAAGAAACCTTTAGGGAAAATCTCTCTTCGGATAGAGAACTAAGTAACATATAATACCAAGGTTCTTCAGCAACAACTTCGGGATGACTGAATATTTTTGCAGCTGCACATCTTTTGTTTGTGGGAATTGGTTCTCCAGCAGGAGTGTAAGCATCACACATGACCTAATGCCAATTACGAAAGAAAAGGTCAAAATGAGAACTACACCATGAAAAAAGTTTTCAATGGTGAAAACTTGCCAAGGCAAAGTTCAAAAGGAAGATAGAAAGAAAACCCACCAAGATATTGCTACCCCTTCTGAATGGATCCCTAAAAATAGCTTGTGGGCTGTTGCCAAAATTTTAAACAAAGATATTATTAATGTACTGAGGTAAGAGAAGAAACATTTCCAGTGAGGGGCCAAAGCTTACTATAAGATCACTTCACTATCTTCTCCGGGAGCTTGGCCTGTGCTGGAACCATCGTAGTTCCACTTGGGCAACTTTGAAGGGTCCTTGACTGGCCCTGAGAGGGTCTGTATTTCATATTTACACAAGTATACAGTCAAATAAAACAACTGAAATTTCTTTTCTTTTCTTTTTTTTTTTTTGAGTTAACGAATAAATGGATAGGTAAATTACCCTTGCTTTGCTCCTCATGTCCATGCCAGATCCACCGATCCTATCATATTAGAAAGAGAACTGAATCAAACAATACAAAAAAGAGAGGGAAAAAAAGAGTTTGATGAGCACAGAAGTTAGATGAGAATCAGGGCAAGGATTTAACGTCATTTTGACATCAGAACACGCATTAATTGAGGCTACAGTTATTCCAAGGAACAAAAGAGCAAACAGTTAATAAAAATCCTGTTAAAAGGTCATTCCTTTTAAACGGAATAAAAAGTCTTCGTCGCGAAGTATTACCAAAACCAAGCATGATTCACAAAACACAGAGTCAAACCAGTGAGAACTTTGTTCGATGCACACCGAAAAACAGAACAAAACAGCTTAGTAAGCACCAGGGAAACTCTAAAATGAAAATGTTTTCTTCTTTGATTTTTTTCGCTTCTCAGATGATGAAAACAACAACACAATCCCTATGAAGTTCATAATCCATAAAAGCACAGTGGCGGGAAGGTGTATGCAACCGCAAGACCGACGAAGACGAGCGTCACAGAGAGTGAACGATCAAGCAAGAGAGAAATAATGAGACAGAGAAAATCGAACCCATTAAGAGAGTAATAACAGAGAGCATATCTAGGCACATTAATTCATGCGCAAACGAAGAAAGAGAGTTAAGCTGCGCTTGTTTGGACGTGGAGAAAACAGAGTAAGCGAGTGTGCGAGAAAAGAGACACTGACCATATGTACTCGGCGATGACCTTCTCAGTGGTGTCGGAGAGATTGAGGTTGATCAAATCCGAGAGCAGCGACATTTCCAGAACAAAAACACACAAGCTTGAAGCAGAGAGATTTTCTGTGCTCTGTGATACGTGAGTAGGGGCAATGGCTGCTGCCGCGCAGGTTTTATAGTGCGAGAAATTAAATTAAATTTTTTTTATTAAATAAGAAAATAAAGAATCATCTTCTTTTACGGCCGAATCTAAAGAGTTAAATTAAAAGTTTTTGGCAAAAACAAAAAAATCAAAGTTAAAGAATTAAAGAATACGTATTAAACAAAGTGAGGAAATCATCACTACCTACGCGGATGGATATACGAAATTTGACAAACGAAAATAGTTACAATTGACAAATAGTATATTTTTTATATAAATTTTCCATACATTGATCATTAATATTCATAGTTAATAATTTTATTTGGGTTTTACATGTTATATAAAAATATAAAAAATGAGCTAAGTTTATAAATGATCTATTATATGAGAGTTTTTATATTGATATTTTGGTGATAATTTAAATTTAAATATAGCTTGCTAATAACAGGCCTAGGCCTAAGTCGTTTCTATAATACCGGGCTCCCACCATTTTTGTGGTGTTTAAAAAAATCTGTTTATGGTTAAAAAAAATTAAAAACAATCTGTTGGTCAAAAAAAAAGTTTCATATTAACCCCAGAAAAATTATTTAAAAAAAAAACACAGAGAGAGCTCACTCTCCCTCGTCGGTAACCAGCTGCCGGTTTCAGTTCTATTTGGAAAATTTAGGGTGGAGAAAATTTATATATTTAAAGTTGTGTATTTAATGTATTTATTTTAAAGAAAGTTATAAAATATTCGAAATTAATTATATGAATTATTCAAAAATTAATTAAAAAGTAAAAAAGTTGTCCCAAAAAACTTAAAAAAATCATTTGGTCTAATTTCATTAAAAATATTTGTGAAATAAGGCAAGGTATCTAAATTTATGGTTCAGGGACGACTTAATTTTTCATATCCTCATGTTTTCATAAAGATATATATATATATATATATATAATAAGATAGATATTTGCTAGTCTTCTGGTTTTTAATATAAAATACTCACACAAAAAACATATTGTTTTGAAAAATGAAAAATTTAGTGGCCGTTGTATCTCAGAGAACTACGTTTTCAGTAATTAAACACGAATAAGAGCTGCAGTGAAACCGGTATACCGTCTATCACTTCAATAAAGTATTTAATAATTTCTTTAGTTTTTAATATAAAACCTATTTTATAGCATCTATCTTATTTTATGTGTGTGTGATGCAAAGTCTATAAAAAATCGTTGGAAAAAAAAAAGCCTATAAAAAAATCATACTTTTCATAAATTGCGAATAATGTAACTTATTTTCCTAGACTTTAACTCCGTTCTAAATAGAAATGTTTATATGATTTTAATATGGATATATGACACATCGTCGTGTCTGGCTAATTATTAAATGGGAGGCGAACTGCTTAATGTTATTATTATGCATTAATAATACTGTCATTATCAAGTCAGACCATGATAATTTGTTGATTAGCTACTTTCGAATTTCAATTAGCCTAGGTTTTGCGCTTCCTTAACCTAAAAGAGACTCATGAAACCGGGGAATATATTTATTTCAAACTCATCATATTTGCATTGTTTATCTTTTCCTGTACTAATCAAAGTCATCATATTCTAAATATAATTTTCATTCTATTTAACTTAAATTTTTCTTACTAGAAAAAATGACACGAGTTAAGTTACAGATTCATTAAGGATAGCGCATATTTGCAGACTCAAAAAATAATTAGAGCTACTCAATAATAAAGTTATTACGTCAATAATAAGATTTCAGAATTGTTTGGTTTAACGATTTTAAAAACATTTTTATATAAATTGAGATAAAATTTTGTTTATATTTATTTCGTACATAGTATAATCACTTGTAGAAAACTTATCCAAAATACAAACTCATGACTTGTGATTATAAGCTAAATTATTATTAACTAAACCACCTTTGGTTAATAAAAGTGAAATTATTGCGATCATGGAAGTTGAGGAAAGTATTACAGGTTTGGTGGAATATTTTGGAGGTGTGGCCAATGGGGTTGGGTTGGTGGAGTATATGTTGAGGGGCAGACCACCAACCATTCAGTCACCAAACAGGACAGTGAACAAAAAGTGAGAATAAAAAACACGAACTAACTCTGATTTTTAATATATAATATAGGAGTTAATTAAAAATTAGATTTAGTTTTAAATATATGATTTTAGGTTATTTTGTCTTCTAAGTTTATAATTTTTTCTTAAAATTTTCTCATCAATAGCACATATCCAAAAAGTGTATACTTAGAGGTAATTTCAATGTACATGATTAAATAAGATAGTTTAAAAAAGTTAACATTTACAAACAATCAATTTAACTAATTTTTTAATATATATCCACCGGTGTAGTGTCTTCTATATGCTTACCACTGCCTTTTATTCCTATGAAAATTAAATTGTATTATATTATTACTACGTGCGTCCACTTGTTCATCGCAATAAAAAAAGGGGGTTCATTGATTAAAGGCATGTGTATGAATTGTCCATTTATATTGTTCACATGCCTGCACTTTAAATCCAGTCGGATCAAACGTGGCTTCATTTTTGTTCACAAGTGCCTGAAAGCAAGTCCGAATAGAAAATATACCCAATTATTATATTACATAAGTATATAAATGGGAAATGGGAATCACTATAAAAGTACATAATTAATTATGTGGCTCTTCTGGACTCTGCTTCTGGCCGCAAGCCCTTCACAAATTAAACATCTTTCGTGTTTTAGTTTGCCTGTGCAAGAATAAATAACTGGAATTGACTATCACCTACCTGCCTTCTCATTTCCTAATATCTTCCTTCGCATATAAAAGCATCTCGAAAGTGAAGCTTTTATATTGGTTATACTCTGGGGATAACGTGGAAAATGTAAATAGTCTAGCAGCAATTTTGCAGATAAGATTTGAAACTGTTTACTTTATACAAGGAAATTAAATTAGCAATCCGTATAGCTAGAAGACACTTCCAAAATGAAGAGTTTTTATTTTTATTTTTTGTTTATCTAACTTTTTCTACCCTAGTCAACAACCGCAGTTATATTAGTGTAAAAACTATTTTTAACCAGTATAAAAAGACTTTTTAGGCCAGCATTTGTATCCTTGTCATTATACTCTTCTGGTCCTATTTATAAAGCAGAGGGAAAAAAAGTTGTCATATTTATAAGTCACTTCATTAAATTTTTAATGTGAATATACTATTTTGTCTTTTATTTATTATGGTGTAAGTAGTTATCTCATTTGAAATGTGTATATATTAAATACAGGTAAAATTGAAAAATTATTATATTTTAATAAAAAGTTAATGCATTTCAAGGTTTTTTTTGGTCTATGTGAAATATGCTGGAAGTGCCTTATAAATAGGACCAGAAGAGTACTTAATTGTTAATTGCATGATGTTTAGTATTTACCCCCTAAAAATAGTGTTATCTCTTGCTCAAAAAAAATAAACCATCACAGCGTCGTTAAGTCTCTCCCCTTCACCATTTGAGATATTTTTAAGTGAAGAAAAACCTAATGTTAGTTTGAGACTCATGAAGAGTCATATCCAATTAAACCAAAGGGAAAAAAAAATCACGAAAGGTCGTAATTTCGCAAAAGTTTATTAATTCAGTTGATTTTCTAGCAGATAACAATGATTAATGACGAAAAAGACTTCCTAGAGATTCTTTTGTGCCTCTGTGACATCACCTTGCACGTCTCTATTTATCTATCCCCAAGTCCACACAGTAGTTCAACAATGAAAAAAAATTTAAAGTTCCTTCGAAGATGCATGAATAGTGTATAGAGATTATATAATATACATGGCACGTTGGTTTTGTTGAAAATAATGATTATTATAGACTGTGCAATTTAATTATTCTTCAAATTAAACTCTATGCAATAAGTAAACGCATGTTTTGATTATTAATTTCCAAAATAAAATGTATATGATCACCTTCGGATCCTCTATTTTACAGCTAACATAAAAGAAATAACTGCTACGTCTAATACGACGTCACATGATATATGTTTATTCACAGGCAACATAATATCTTTATCACAACTTGTAATTATATTGGAAATTAATTAATTATATATACTGACGATCGATCACAATTAACAATTCCCCATAAACTCTCCAATGATTCAATGGGCAATGTTGGTATCTATTTTATCTTCCAAGATGATAAATAAATCGAATTAAAGAGATAACAAAACTTTTGATCTCTTAAATTCATCTTAGTTATTGATTTAACTTTAAAAATCTAAATTACTATCAATTGAGTCCCTAAAGTTCCATAATAACCATATATTCTTAAATCAAAATAAGCTAATTGAAAATTCCCAGTAAATTAAACTCCACTAAATTCATTACCAGTACTTTGAAAGAGATAATTAAGAGCCATATATGGTTGTTGAAGAGTTGATCGTTAATTGTTATGATTAAAAAACGACGGAGTCATACATTTGCCGCGGCGGGTCTAACGTCGCATGATACTCTTGTTTTATCAGAATTCAGATGGATGCCACAGAAACATACGACCTTACACACATACCAACTTCACCATATGCTATCTGCAAGTGCAATTCCATGCATATTAATCATAGCATCTCAGGTACTTAATATAAGAGCTGGTTTGACATTTAATTTGGTTTTAAATATATGATTATATATGATCTATTTTATTTCTTATATCTATCTTTTTTTTAAATAGTCCCTATAGTAATTACACATGTTATATTAAGGGTTCTATTAAATGGCAGTTCTAACTAATATATATGATTAATAATGATATTTTAAGAAAAATAACACATATTTATTATAAATAACTAATTTAACAAACTTTCTTAATCTACTTAAATTAGGTAACTAGCTTTTATATTGAGAATATGAATTAAATTATGTTGAAACTGCATTTAATTAGACACCCTACAATGAATCAGTGGTATAAACTGTAAAGATTCAGTTTTATCTATCATAAAAGAATGCCATAATTAAGTTGACCCTGTATTTATTATTCCTGGAATCTCAGGCGTGATCAGCTAGCTGGCTCAATGTATGGATTCAAATGCCTCAAGGAAGTCTATTATTTATTCAGGGGAAATAACAATATGTATTATGCTTACATCATTAGTGACAATTAACATTTCATGGATGATTAGGACAGATTGACCAATCCAATGCTTACATACAGTCAATGAGAGAAACAATACAAGAAATTGTAGGTTTTAAATTTCAGCCCAAGACAGGAAAAAACACATATAGAAGCATGAAGCATGGCTAGCCCTGTCATTATTATTATTATTATTATTATTATTTCCTAACTCACAAACTTATTATACTCTTCATACAGACTTTGAATTTATATATAAACCCAACTCACAATTACCTTGTACGGGACTACTAGGCCAGATCTACACATTTTTTTTTCATAGTTTGAAATTAGTGAAACCACCAATCTTGCGACTTTAACCTGCGAATGTTACACATATATCTTGCGAAACTTTCCTGAAAACATCCAAACGGCTTTTTGTCATTCTCAGCCTTAACCCTAGATGGCTGGCTAGATCACACCATGTTATTGTGGCTTCATGCTTACTACTGTTTCAAAGTATGGGACTTGAATGGTCCAAAACCACTATCTGTTCTCTGCAAAACCCCACTTTTCTTTTCTCCTTTTCCTATCCAACAGTCACGATAATAACGAACATATTCCATGAGCCAATCTGTACACAGAAGTCCTGGACCATTCGTCCAAAGGCTCTTATTTTTATTCTTTTTTTTTTTTCCCCCTTTGGGGCAAGGGCCTTCGATTAGACTTACATGCATATGAACCCTAGATCTCAATCTTTAAAGTTCTTATAATAATTACCACTCACTTAAACATGCATCGTATATGCCTGCTCGACTTGTCTTCTTCTTTAGTTCTTATAATAAAGAACATATTCCATAAATCTCTAACTAATAAGTATGCATGCATGCTCTTCACAAGCTTTTTATATAGGTAAGTTCATGTCCTTGTAGATATAAGTGGGCATTTTGATGTTCAATCCCAGTGCCTACTTTTGACAAAAGAAAGGCGGAAAAAGAGCAACCCATTTGATAAGTTCTTGATAAGCTTTTTGTACTATGATGGTCCCATTGTTACTTAAAATCAGATAGTGTGCTTCTTCGATCCATCTCCGATCAAATTCAGCTTATATAAATGTACTCCTCCAGTCCTCCAATCCTAAATATAAGACCCATAAAATGGATGTTATATTTAGGACCAGAGGAGTATATGGTAATCACAGCTAATTTACAAAATTGAAAGAAAAAGGGGTAATTTTACTGGAGCAAGGTGCATTATATTTTCTAAATATGGCAAAAATCCTCTTTAAATCTTACTGGGACTTGAGGTTTTTAACAGCTTTAATCGCTATTTTCCTAATCAAGAAGTTTACATAATAATTCTCTTAAAAATTCAGCAAAATTTGAATGATTAATTTTTCTGGGCCATAGTTGCCCAATGTTATTGAAAAACGTATGACAAAAGAGAAACACCATTTTATTGGTCTAAAATGGGCCCAATCGTTAATGGGCTTTCAAGAAGTTTAAGATTCATTTATTGGGCCTGCAATGGGCCCAAACTGATTTGATATATGCATTTCCCGCTCATATTCAAAAAACCAAACGACGCTCTGAATCTTCAGATCCTACCGCTCCAACCACTTCGTAGAGCTCAGAGAGATGGGAGACACCGACGAAGAGAAGAAGCATCTGACACAGAAACTTGCTAAAATATTGGATGAGGCTCGGACCTCGTACGCCACTCACAATCGAAAGCTCAAGGAGCTCTCCGTTCTCCGTTCGAAATCGCATTCCCTTCCCCACTTCTTTTCTGCATTCTCCGCAGCCCTAATCCCTCTTTTCGATTTCCAGAAGCGTCTTGCTTCCGCTGAACGAGTAGTTCGATTTGTCTCTGTTTTCGCCAGTGTCCGTGACAACGGGAATGATTCCACTTACGATGAATTCTTGGACCATTTTCTCAAGTTTCTATTGGTTGCAGCCGTAGCAGCCAACAAGACTGCGAGGTTTCGAGCATGTCAGATAGTTTCTGAGGTATGGATAGTAATGCTTATCTTCTGTGAGAAATTCAGAGTTCAACTTAGCTTTCCTGAATTTTATCGTGGAGATTTACACTGACACTGCATTTACGAATACTAATAATAATAGTGGTGTTCATTTTTAAAAGTGGTGTTCATTCATTTTTAAAACTAATAATAATAGTGGTGTTCATTCATTATCCAGATACCTGGGGAAAATAGTCGTTATGAAAAACTTATCATGGGTAATTAATGGACTTATCCAACAGGTGCCTCCTGCTTGCTCTGGTATCTTTCTTTTGGTTTTGTTATATTAAATACACACCTTTGCAGGTCATATTGCGGTTGCCAGACGATGCAGAAGTGAGTGATGACCTATGGGATGAGGTGATAGAATGCATGAAGTTGCGGGTAAGGGACAAGATCCCTTTCGTCCGTACATTTGCAGTAAGGGCGCTTTCTCGCTTTGTGAATGACTCTGATAATCGAGATATCCTTGATTTGTTTCTCGAGGTGCTTCCATTGGAGCAGAATGCGGTGAGTATCCTGCGGTTTTTTTCTCTCTCTGTAAACTGGTGCTGGTGATAATTAATGGTGTATTCCACTATTCCCCCATAAATGTACGAAACCTTTTTTTTTTTTTTGTTGCCAACGAAATGCACGAAACATTGTTCTACTATAATTTATGTTGTAAACCGCGCAGGATGTTCGTAAAATGATTGTGTTATCTTTACCTCCTTCTAGTGCAACCTCTCAAGTGATCATTGACTGTACCCTGGATGTGAGTGAGTCTGTACGCAAGGCAGCATACTGTGTTCTTGCTAATAAATTTCCTCTTCAAAGCCTAAGGTAAGCGTGGCGCAGTAAAGTAAAAATAATCCCCTCTCCTTCCTCCCTGTACCTCTCTTCTGTTTACCCCTCGCAAAACTTTTTATCTGCTTTTAACAATTCGAGATTATAAATAGTGAACATTATCAGCATGATTTCATTTCGGTTCTTTCATTTTGTATATCCTGTACTTTATGTCACTAGAGTGGATGTTTTATTGTCGCAATTGCAATCTGTCCTCTTCTTTTTTTTAACATTTTGTTGATTTTTTTCTCTGCAGCATCAAACTGAGGACATTAATTCTTCGGAGAGGACTGGCTGACCGTTCTAGTGTTGTCTCAAAGGAATGTTTCAAACTAATGAAAGATGAATGGCTTTCGAAGTGCTGCAATGGTGATCCTTTTGAACTTCTCAAATATCTTGATGTTGAGACCTATGAATCTGTTAGCGAGTCGGTTATTGAGGCGCTTCTAAAAGCTGGTTTCCTAAAATTGGAAAGTGGTTCCAGCATTCAGCAGTATATATCCTCAAACAATGTCAATACACAAGGTTAGCCATGCTTCTTGATATTCTTATACATGTTTCGCCAATTATTCTTGCTACCTGGTTCGATTATTTAAAACATGTTTGTTGTTTGGGAAGACGTGCTGATTATGGTGGTGAACACATATACGTAAGATAATACGATTTGAAATGAAATTATCTCTGATGTTTGAGATTAATGCTTTGTCACGAAATCAACAAAAAATGGTAGACAGGCCTCTGTTGATTTAGTTTCCCTAATACTAGTGTAGAGCCTGCCTGTGATATATTTAACTGCTAAGCTTAACAGAACAATACTGAAATCCTGTTTAGCTGTTGTACGGTGTCTTCATTGCTTCTCTATCTTCTGCAGGGAGCGGAGTCCATTGCCCGCCAAATATTAAGCTGATGGAAGCAGAGGTGGCACTTTACTGGAGAATTGTATGCAAGCATTTGCAGTCAGAAGCACATGTGAGTGGTATATCTGTATCCCTTATTTCTTTACCTTTAGTTCTTTATAAGCTCAAAGAAAGAAGTGGAGGCATAGTCTGACATCATTTTATTTTGATAAATAACCATAAAGTTCTTACCGCTCAACTTAACACGATTGGCTTGTTAAAGGATTTTTTGCACGTCATAATTTTGTTTGAGAATTCACTGAGAGAGGTGTTAATCTCTGTGCTAAAGTCTAGTCCCTTCTGCAAATTGTTGTTTCACCTGAGTATGTAGCGACCCTTCTTTCTTTTCTTGTGCATTTTACACATTTCAGTCTGACATCTATAGGACTCTTAGCATTTCATATATTACTAGCATGTTTATCCAAGTGTAGTAGGTATATCTAGAGCAATAAAGTCAGATTGTTTTGGTCGATAAAAATTTTGGCGGGTTCATTTGCTCTCTCTTGTTTTTGACTTGTACTAGTTACTGAACTATATAGTCATTTTACTTGCAATACTAGAGCTGCAATTTTCTTTTCCTAGCTAGTAACGATTTAAACATGAACCATAATAGGCCAAAGGCTCTGAAGCTGCTTCTACAACGGGCACAGAAGCAGAGGTATATGCAGCAGAAGCATCAGATAAAAATGACCTTCTGGAAAAAATTCTTCCTGCAACAGTTAATGATTACATAGAGTTAGTCAGAGCTCACAGTGATGCTGGTAGGTATAGTTTACGTGGTTGAAGCACTAGTATGATGCATTCAACTCTTCGTTGCATGCTGAAATGATCTGAAATATGATATTCACAGGATCAAACCATCGCTTCGCTTGCAGACAGCTACTTTTGCTTGGTACAATGTTCGATTTTTCTGATGCTACAAATAGAAAGGTTGCTAGTGCATTTCTGCAGGAACTGATGCGCAAGCCTCTTGAACATGAGGATGATGATGAAGGGAATGTGATTGTTATAGGAGACGGGTTAAATTTTGGGGGAGACAATGATTGGGCCGAAGCCATAGCCAGTTTAGCAAAGAAAGTTCATGCTGCTCCTGGTGAATTTGAAGAAGTCGTTCTTGCAATCATAGAAGAGCTAGCTCAACCTTGCAGGGAGAGAACAGCAGATTGTGTGCAGTGGATACACAGTCTTTCGCTTACTGGCCTTTTGCTGAAAAATGTGACGTCATTCCGCTATGTTCAGGGCAAGGCTATTGAGCTATTGCAGTCTTTATTACTTCCAGGGGTAACCGAGTTTTCCTCATTTAGCTTCCTTCCTTTTATTTTTCCTTTTCCATTAATAAAACTTATGATCTTTGAAAAATTGGGACATTGGAGGGTTCCTTACTCATTTCAGCATTTCTTTTACTTGTGTTCTTACGGATGAAGGAAATCCATGAACCATAACAACAATATTAAATGTTGATCAGAAGCTTGGTGGATGGCACTGATAACTATCTTCTAATTTGAAAAATGCAGGCAAAACATGCTCACTTAGATGTGCAGAGGGTTGCCATCAGATGTCTTGGTCTTTTTGGTTTGCTGGAGCGGATGCCAAGTGAAGAACTTGTAAAGCAACTGAGGGTTTCGTACATTAAAGGACCACACCCAATTAGCATAGAGGCGTGCAAAGCATTATTCGATCTTGGGATGTGGCATGGTCCTCAAGAAGTTGACAGGGTGCTGATGCACGACAATGCAAGCCAAATCCAGTTTGACAAGAATATTTTCAGTCCTGTGAACTTTTCTGATTTAGAAGGCGATCTAAATGTTGGACTGCTTGATCTCTTATATGGTGGGTTTGAAAAAGATGACTGGGGCAATCTTTCGAATTGTAATGAAGATGAGTGCGTTCAAGCTGTTGTCGGAGAGGGGTTTGCGAAAATACTTCTCCTAAGTCAGCATTATCCAAGCATACCGGCTTCTTTGCATCCTGTGCTTTTATCGAAGCTCATTACCTTGTTTTTTAGCGATGAAACAGAATCACAGAGGTAGTTTGTGCGCCATTAACAATTTTTTCCTCCCACATTCTAATTTTGTTGTCTTGTAGTGGGAGCTAATTAACATTGACTCTTTCACTGTTGGACCAGGATGAAGCAGTGTCTTTCTGTCTTTTTTGAGCATTATCCATGTCTCTCGGCCAATCACAAGGCAAGCATTGCTGTTATCACGTCAAAATGTGTCTTTTGTTTGCAGTCGTTATTGTTTTTTTGCTTGGCCAATCCAAGGCCCTAATTGTTTCACCTGCATTCTGCATAAGTACAGAAGTGCACATCCAAAGCTTTCATTCCGGTCATGCGGAAAATGTGGCCAGGAATTGATGGCAACTCTGGAGGTTCTACTTTTATGGTGTCTCAGATGCGGAAACGTGCAGTTCAAGCTTCCCGATTTATGCTGCAGATGATACAGCTCCCTCTGTACACCGAAGAAACTCAACCAGAGTGTGAAAATAATACTACAGAAGTTCCTTTCGAGTGTGATGAAGAGGGGCTTGCAATACGCATAGCCATTGAGGTACCCTCAAGCGAATTCTAAGTTGGTTTGAGTTATGCCAAAGCTTTCTCTTCTTGGTTTTTCCCCCCCCTTGACTAACCGTGGTACTTCCCTGATTTCACTTTCACCTTTCTAGGACTTAGCTGGCAATTATTAGGCTATCATGTAACGTAGTCATTAATCCTTATGGTGAATATACATGAAAAAGATCCCTGCTTTGGCGCCCCCCCCCCCCCCAACTGAAAGAAAAAAAACAAGGAAAAGGATCGCTGCATCACATAATTGCCGAGAACTGCTTAGTTGTGTCATTCCCAATTGAATGTTTGTAATCATCTGCGTTTTCGTTCAAAAGTCAAGAACTACGTTGCACGATCCTACATCAATTAACGATGCTCTCCCTTTTTCATTTCTTCTTTTCTTCTTACCCTCTACTTCCTTTGTTGAGGTGGCAAGCTTTCCCTCGAAGAAGACAGCTGCTGAGAAGTCATATGTGTCGGCATTAGCTAGAACGCTCGTCATGCTTCGCTTCCGGATATCGGAACAAGGGCCAATAAAGTTCATGAGGATGCTTTTAAGTCTTGTGGTTGAAAATGCATTGTCAGAGAAAGATCTCGTAAAAGAATTGAAGCGTATGGCGGAACGTCTCATGACACTAGATAAACAACCAGATGAAGAATTGTCGCAAGTCGAAGCTAATCTCATTTTGGGTAATACTCAAGTTTTCTCTTGCACCAACGCTTTAGTTTACCTTTATTGACTAATCCGATTTAAAACAGTGAATGCTGTTGGAAGTAGTGACTATGTCTTATTAGCATGCTGGTCCTGATCTTAATCTTGCACATCTAACAATTATATTCCTCATGAACCTTTTGATTTTCTTACAAAATGAAGCTAAGCTTCATACTGACCACTTAATTTAGTACGTAACATATTTGCTTCCGTGTTGGTAACGTGCTGATTCTCCCACTTAATTTATTGAAGGGAAATTGGAAGTTGAGTTCGATCTAGATCTTGCGGGGCCCATTGCAATGCCACAAACACCAGCCACGCGCCCAACAACCAGAACAACACGTTCCAGAAGAAAAGTGAGGATTGAGCAAGACTCTTCGGAGGATGAAGAAGAAGTCTCACCCGCATCTGCAGTTCCTATCACCGCCCATCACACGGCATACAGTCGGTCGCAGAGAGCAAGCAAAACTGCGGCGTTGACCAAGATGTGTGCCTCAGTAATAGAAGACCATGAAATTGAAGACCAAATGGCTGAACAGTCTAATGTGACATCTGAAGAAGATTCTGATGAATCCATTCACTAGACAAGGTATTTCCTGAGGGCAATTGCCCCGTCTTTTCCTTAACATATATAGATGTTTGTTGTGAGTTGTAACATAGCATGAGGTTTAGATTGCAGGTATTTTGTATTGTAGAGTGCATTAGTAATATTCTCAAGTTTGTACAAGTTTGCTTCAACAAGTTGTCTGCTTTACAACTTGTGGTTTAGTAAAATAGTGTTGCACTGGGTGGAAGTGAGATTGTAAATGCTATCATGAGGTGGTTCGCAATTTCTGCTATATTGCCCATCCCATTTCCATTTTTCACGATTAATGGCATGACTGATGAACGAAGAGCAAATTGTCAAAGACACTATTTCTAGAAGAGTGGTAGGGGAAAAAAGCAGTTGTTTCTAGAGGGGAAAAATGTAGATTTGGTGAGCACAACACCCACTCGCACTATACTGAGAAAAAAATTAGTCATCAAAATCAATGTTACATGTAGTGGTTATTATTGAATGAATGAATATTTAAGTGTAAAATCTAAGTGGAAGACTGGAAGGTTCAATTAAACTGAGTTTTTTAAGTACATCAATGATTTGAGTGCGATTCCTTACCTACATTTTATAAATTTTTTATCAATTGAATTAGTCCTGGGGGCGCAGAATTTGTTATTTGCAAGAAAAGTTTCTATTGGTTTAACTAAATCAATCAGCTTGATTAAAAAAAAATACTCATTAACCTAACAACTTAATTTGCAACAGAAGGAATGAAAAATTATTTTAAGTATGGGCGCTTTTTTTTCCGACGAGATTTTAAGTATTGGCCTGAATCCAATAACTATAACATAATTAACAAAAGCATTCTAATCAGTTTTTTTTTCCCTCATTAAGGCAGTGAAAAATGAAAGCAAACCAAATCCCTTGCTGTGAGGCCAAAACGTCGAGGATAATAATTATAGCATTAGTTGTTACAAGATGGACGGTTAATTTATACTACCTCCGGTCCTTTATATAAAATCCTGTTTGACTTTTATTTTGATCTTAAATATAAGACTCCAATCCACTTTGTCTCTCATATTTATCTACTTTTTCCAAAATAGTAATTCTAATAATGATAATTCTAGATAATAAAATTGATTAGTAAGGATATTTTAGGAAAAATAATACTTATTCATTACAAATAACTAACTTAACTAAATTTCTTAATCTTCTCAAATTAGTCAACTGGCTCTTATAATTATGACCGGAAGTAGTATCTAAAATGGACGGTTAATAAAGGCAATAATGTGTTCTTATGTGGTCCAATCGTTGTCACCTTTTGTTGTGATTTTTGAGATTTGACGAAAAAGTCAAAAACTAAGAGCAAGTAAAAACAAAAGAAATGAGATGAATAAATAAAGACGCGATTTCAATAAAAGGAAACCGCCCAGAGCCACACCTACAATCATCAAAGCCTACGTCTTTGTTTGCGTCCACACTGAAAACTTAGGTTAACCTAATCTACCGCTAATTTTTGTCTCTCTCTGTCGTGCGTGCCTCCAAGCCAAGCAAGTTCTAAAAATGGAGCCTCCATGGAACATATTTTTTGAGCTGCCTTTATTCTTCTTATTCCTTAATTTAATTTGACTCAGCTTATTTGCATAAATTAATTAAGTAATAAACCTGCTGCGTGTGTAAAAATTATAAAAAGATATGTTATTTATGAGACGTGAACTTGTTTTCAACTTTGTGCGGATATAAGAAAACTCATTTAATTTTAACTATGATTTGTCTATGCATGACCAATGATCGAACAGAAAAATAATTTTTGTATAAAACTTAAAATGTGCACCTTTTTTTTAAAAAAAATTATGATTTCCTGTAAAAATTTATCAATTTTATGTGTATTTCAATCTTAAGGATGACTTATGCTTTATATTTGTATGAAATTATATATATATATATATTTTATGTAACGTTTGGTTTTAAGTGAGATTGAAGTGACATATCAAGTAACAATGTCGAGGGTAAAACATTCGGAAAAAAAATCAATGGATGGTTTAGAAATTAATCAACAATTTAAAATAACTTTTGCATTTTTTTCAATAACAATTAATTTACTTTGAAATATCTTTCTTTCACTATCATTATGATCATAATGACGTATTAAACCATAGAAACTTTATGATAATTTAAAATATTATAGTATTAAACAGCAGCAACAATGTGATAAGTTAAAATATAAAACTGCGGAAAAAGTAGTAAATTTCGGCGAGGTTCCCATATTAAAGTCAATGATGAGCAATTGAACAGAACTTCTAGGAAACTCAGCAGCAATAATTTTTTCCTAAAATTATGTCACAAATAAAGCATATAAAAATAAAGAGCACGTAAAATTCAAAGACAAACCAACGGTGGGCCGACATGGTTAGATTACAAATATTATTTTAGTCACTTCCAGGTTTTCCACCATTCATGTTTCAACACGAGTCACACATTGAGCAAAACAACAGAACTTAAAAAGAAATACTACCTACTTAATATAAGATATTTTGTAACTTTTATTTTGATTCTAAATATAAGATCCCAGTTCACTTTATCTATCATATTTATATATTTTTTTCTAAAGTAATCTTTCTAACAATGGTAGTTCTTATCAATACATTTTATTAGTAAGGATATTTTAGGAAAGACAATACCTATTTGTTACAAACAATTAACTTAACTTATTTATTTAATCTCCTCAAATTAGTTAATTAGTTCTTATAATTAGGACCGGAGGTAATACATGATTTCTGGTGGAAAAAAAAGGTATATGATCTGATAAATTTTTATATATAGAAAGTATTAGTACTTTATAAATTTTTGATATAGTATTTTGATTTGAATTTTTCTCACTAATAAAATTTTTAAAGGACTCTTGTCCAAAATTTCAAAATATAATTTAAGCATTTTAATTTTATAACATAAAAAAATAAATTCCAAATATGACAACCTCATAAAGCAACATGCACGCTTCACCAATAATATGATAGAGTTGAAAATGAAGTCTTTTTTTTTTTTTTTTGCCACCCAAAATTATTTTTTTATAAATATTTCTAGAAAGGTGGGCTCTTTGGTGGGTGACCATACACACATTTTTTAAGTTAACCTATTAAAATGTACTACAAAATGGACGGGACATGAATCTAATGTGTTGTGCTTATTAAATTCAGAATTGAATTTGGTTAGCTTGCGTTGCAAAGTTGAAGACTTGTAGATTCATGCTTGATATTAATTTAATTATTAAAAGTTACATCACGATTAATTGCTATAACATTTAATTCATTCCTCAACACCCCTTTTAAAGATTGATGACATTGCACGATTTTGAAGGTTTTAATTTTTAACTAAATGATACTTTTTCAGTCCTAAATATAAGATTGTTTTAACTAAAAAAGATATTATATTTAAGATTAGAGGGAGTACTAATAAATAAAAAAGAATTGTTGAAGTGATGCAATAAAATGCTACATCCTAAATTATTTGGCCAGTAAAAAATAAAATACCACCGAATTAATAGTTATAATTTTATTCTAATATTAAGGCCAATGCCTACGCAGTTTATTAGGTATTTTTATTTAGAAGCCTCAAAATGATGGGGAAAAAAGCCTCAAAATCATCGTAATATAATGTCATTCATCCAATTTAATCGCTTTTTTTTTTTTAAATTATAGATAAGATGTTTATTGCTATTTTTTGACCTGATTCCTTCGCATTTTTTGGCAGATAAGGTTTCACATCAAATGGATACTCCGGAATATTTTGCTATAAAAACATAAGGTTTTTTTAAATTACTCCGTTTTTTAATTATATGAAAGCTCCATAGAAGAACAAAGAATTAAAAGGACAAGGAACATGAATTGAACTTAGGCCTCCATGAATCTTATAAAAGTCACTTCTCATCGGATTAAAAGAAGCAAATACAGTGTGCCATAACCACTTGTTGTCCAAAAGTTTGACTTTCAATATCTTCGAACTTTTATTTCTTGTATAGTATAATAAATTAATAAGGAAAAACTCTGATAATTCCAAGAGGTATAATGCACTGAAGAGTGAAAGAGTGAAAGTAACCTTTAAGATAAGCCTTGCTATTTTTAGCCCCTCTTTCGGATAAGCTTGGTAAATTAGTCTTTGAAAGAAGCTTTAAGCAGTTTTTCCCTCTTTTTGTCCAACAACTTCTAAGTTTTTTGAGAAAATTATAAATAAAGACCTCCTAATATGTAAAATTATAATTTTGGATTCTAAATTTAGAAAATACTCCCTCCGTTCCTTATTATAGGAGACATTTGATGCTTATAGCATGTTCCCATATATAAGAGACACTTAAAAGTTGTCTCTAGTTTTTTGTATTGATTTCCTATTTTACCCCTATTTATTTTGTCTCCAACCCATATTCTCTCTCCCTTTTACTTCTCTTTCTTTTAATAATTTAATTATTCTCTCTCATACTCTCTCTCCTTATTAATAGGGGCGTTGTTGGAAAAAACATTATACTTTTTACACATTAATTGTCCTCAACTAATTTTAACTGTTTTTTTGATCAACGTAATTTAGTTATTTGTCTCTTATAATAAGGAACGGAGGGAGTAGTAAATAAGGATCAGGTCCTGCCTTTGTGAATATGAAGTGTAAGTGAAATGTTTAAAATATCGCTTAGCCAAATTGTGATTTAGTCCATTGAAATTGTCATTCATTAAAGTGAACTTGTCATTTTTCATAGTCAACTCGTCATTTGGCATACCTTCAGCCAACTTGTGATTTGGTCTATTGAAATTGTCTTTCGATAAAGTGAACTTGTTATTTTCCATAGTCAACTTGTCATTTGGTTGAGGGGCATTTCAGACATTTTAGCACAATTTCATATTTACAAAAGTGGGACCGAGTTCTTATTTACTATTTTTTAAATTGAGAGTTTCAAATCGCAAGTTTACATATTAAGAAGTCTTTATTTGCAATTTTTCCTAGCTTTTTTTAATCTTTAAATTTTTTTTTTTTTAATTCCGCAGAAAGGGAAAAAAATGATCGACTTTGCGGCACCACCCCAAAGAGGCTAGAGATCGATAGAGACAGCCACATACGGACTCACGTGACACGTCATTCACACGTGTCTACCTCGAAGCTGACGTCGCCCCACTCCAGCCCTTTAAATATGCTTCTTTTCTTTCTCCCTTTCTTCAATCCCAATTCCCTCGCTTGTTCACCATCATCGTGATTTTCTTCGCCAATCATCCCCACGCAACACACTAAAAACACTTGGCTTTCTCTGCTTCTGTAATTTCAGTCCCCTTGTGTTTCTCGTTTCTTTGCAAGTTCTCTTCACAGATCCCTCAAGAATGGTGACTTTGGTTTCCCAAGAAAATGCTGTTGCATTAGTCTCTCGCACCGGCCGGCAATTGCAGCGTTACAGAAAAGGCCGTCGTCAAGTCGTCGGGTTCGTCTCTTTCTCTCATTCACACGATCTCTCGACACAATCTAAGGTTCCCATTACAGTTTCAAGCTTTACTCCGGGGGCGGGGGGGGGGGAGGATGGTCTCTTTCTGTGAAAAAACAAGATCTTTTTTAGTTTCTTTAGTTCCTGTTGTTATCTGGGAAACCTGGGTTCTCTTACCATTTTGTTAGAACACATAAGAAACTGAAGGAAGAAGGGTAATGGTTATGAAGTTTCTAACCGATGTACTTACGACATAATGATGCAGGTGTATACCGTACAGATATAAATTCGGGGAAGAAGCTTGTTTGAAGGAGTCAGAAGAGTTAGAATTAGAAGTTCTGGTTATCAGTTCACAGAAAGGCAATGGAATGCTATTTCCAAAGGTAAGGGAAATATGAGTCAATAAAGCACACCCAAAGAGGCACAGCACAATAATAGATTCTATATGAATTATTATTTATTAAAAATACCCTTTGGTTGACCCAAAACAGGGAGGCTGGGAACTCGACGAATCCAAAAGGAGGCAGCTTTGCGAGAGACCATAGAAGAAGCTGGTGTGCGAGGCATTGTTGGGGTAACACCATTTGCTCTAAATGCTTACCTTCACGTATTAATATAATATCCATTAAGGTCCCTATTTCAGCAAATTGAAATGCTGTGTTTTGTATTGTCATGTTCTGTTTGGAGCAGGGTAAATTGGGGAAATGGAGTTTCAAGAGCAAAACTCATGACTCATTCTATGAAGGCTACATGTTTCCTCTTCTGGTTCAAGAACAACTAGAGTTCTGGCCAGAGCAAAACGTCCGTGAAAGAATATGGGTATGAACTGGGAACTTGATTTCAATTGGGATTATCCTAATTAAACTGTTTTCTGAACTGTGAATGAGACAACTTTGATTGAATTTGTTACGGTTTGTGTAGATGAGCGTGGCAGAGGCAAGACAAGTTTGTAGGCATTGGTGGATGAAAGATGCATTAGACAGACTCGTCGATCGTCTCAAAGCTGTGTCACAATTCACATCTGAGTTGTAAATAAGTGAGTTTCGTGGAGGGGATGGATAGAGCTGTTTTTTTTTTTTTTTTGGCTTTGCCTGGAAGGAAATCAGCTGCGGAATTAGTAGGGAAGGGAATTGTCAATTCCATTTGTATAAACAATTTTACGTTCAATGTACCTGTTCCCCAAGTTACTGTTAGTTTTCAAGTTTGGTACCTTCAGCTCGAGAATGTGCTGTGGGTGGGGAAAAAAGAACCCGCAACTTGTTGACGGCGCTGTAATTGACCCAGTAAGTGCATGGAAGTGGTTGGACTTCAGAAACCTGGTCAGCTCATCGGCCTTGTTATGCCTCGCTAAGCTTCTCTTGTAACTTGATTTGCCTCTTTTGGTTCTGCGTGCAACTACAAGTCCACTCAAGGATGTTTTCTAACTTTTGGATAAGCTTCTTCACTGTAATTGACCCAGTAAGTGCATCGAAGTGGTTGGACTTTAGAAACCTGTTCAACCCATTGGCGTCGTTATACCTCGCTAAACTTCTCTTGATTTGCCACTTTTGGTTCTGCGTGCAACTAGAAGTCCACTCAAAAATGTTTTCTACCTTGTCTGTTTTCTTATTGGTATCCCCTCTTAGGAGAAAGGAGAAAATGCTCTCAGCTCCTCAAATAAACAAATATATTCAAAACAGATGTCATGACATAATAAATGGATCATTAACTATTAAGATAACTATTTATTTATGGGAGAATTGCAATAAGATTTTAAAGAAGGGACACGTTCATTAAAAAGTATTATAGCAATTAAATAGCTTGTAATGACAAGTTTCAGAGCAAGAATTGACAACATATTTCAACCACTCACTTGTTATTGGGATTTTTTTAATAATTATTTTTTTTTTATCTCACAGTAATTCTCTTTTTATTTACTGGTCTCTTTGAAGGAGGCTCGCCCAGAAACTAAAGGCCCAACACTATTGTCAAGTATTATGGGCATTGTGTTTGCGTAAGGCCTTAAGTTAAGCCACAAGCCACAATTTGACCCTTTCAGCCTCACAGGTCACATTTCACAATTTGCTTTTGCTTGCTATCTAACTATTGCGTCTAGTCTACCCTATATATCTTTCGGACTTCCCACAATTATGGACTATAATGTGTAAACGATGTTCTCTGTTTTTCCTCAATATGGAATTTTAATTTTAAAATGTACAGGTCATATGGAAGGCTTCTTGTTCACTATTGCATGGTTTTCTAAAACTGAGCAGTTTTTGGTCTTTAAAATTTAAATATCGCTGTGCAATGCACATTGCAGGTATGATGATTTTTCACATTTGTGAATAAACCTCCTCTGACGTTTTAGGGTCAAACTTTTTGAAATTATAACACAAATTTAGTGCGTGGCATTGACATTGCCCGAACATAAAAGGCCAGCATATAGCCCAACATGCATGTTACAAAGACAAGGCATCATAAATTCATTAAGACAAACCTGAAAGTAACACTTTCCCCTTCTGTCTCTCACTGCTTTTTTGACAGAGAGTCACTCTTCTTCAGTTCTTCCTCTCCACTTCCCGCATGTGGCTAAGTATCCATATGCAGTAGACCAACAGAGAACAAATTACGAGAGAAAATGAAACATCAAAATTGACCACAAATCTGGTCTTGATCTCTTGTGAGAGCAAAATCTCTGCGCATTAAATCTCAACTGTCTTCTGCTTCAACATGTCTGCCCCTTTCCTATACCCATCACATCTCCTTGAGCCTACTCTTAAGTCTTCAACATGATACTTAATTTCACGCTTTGAGTTCAGAAACAGTACCAAGTAAAGTTCTTTCTTGTGTGTTTTTATCTATGATTTGGATATTCAGAACCTCACTGGATCACACACACATATATATGATGATCCTTTGAGTTACCTATGTAATTTTCAAACTGCAACATTGATAGAAATGGAAGAAAACAGTAAAATTCCGCAGTAAAATCGTTTATGACTTAAAAAACTTCAACTGTAAGCATTCCCGTGACCATATACTTCAGTTCCAACACTAATAATTCTGGTTCCCCCACTTTTCTTGCTGTTCAAGTTCACATCCTTATATAACTTGGAAATCAAACCAGCTTGAAGAGTGAATCAGTTGAATTATGTTGTCTGTGATATTGAACCAATATGTCTGTACATTTACACAATAAGGCCATATAAATGATGATGCAAGGTTGGTTCAGGAGCGGAAAATTTTAGGGGTTCTCAAAGGTGAGGGTGACGAGGAAGGTAGGCGTAGTGCGTTATCACAGTTGTCTTGTTCTGTCTTCATTCAAAAAGTGTTTTCTCTCCTGAATCAGCAAAGTGATGGAGTCTTATCTTAGGCTCACCATTTTGCTTGCTTTTTCAATCCATATATAGATTCCATGTTGTAATTATTGAGCCGATGTATTGTTTATATATATATATATATATATAGAAACAGTTTTTTTCCCCCCCCCCCAAGCTAGGGCTCCGATGAGTTCTGCAGATTCATGACCGGACCACCTAGATTTCTGCTTCCAGTCTTTACAATGGATTACAATGGATAAGTTTCTTCACTGTATCTGTCTTCTTGTTTTCTGAACTCACATGATTGTGTTTTTGCATTTTGAGCTCTTTTGATTCTATCGTTTGGGAAAATTTGTGAAGTCTAACAGGAAAATTATAGGAGAAAGTTTATCATAGGATTCTAGTTCCCTGTCCCATTCGTCACAAAAGGTTTTTTTTTTGGGTGAAAAAAAGTCGATTACTTTGGGTCAATGTGGCATGGCTCTAGTCTTAAGCCAGGACTTACAGGTGTTTGGGTAAGAACAAAATTATGGTTTTAAAAGTGCTTTTACAGTATATGAAGTAAATATATGGAAGAGTTTATCTAGATTTGCAAAAAAAATGCTTCTGAAAAGTGATTCTGAAATTACCCAAACATCCCTTAGTGATGCTTTATTTAACTAGATAAAAGTTGTTTGCCTCTCTTTTAATGCCTAACAAAAGTTGTTTATATATATATATCGTCTCAGAAAAATTGGAAGGCTCTTTTGCAACTCTCGAGAACTTTAGCTTGGGTAGGCCGTAAAGCCTCCTTCCCATAATGATATTTTTCAATAATGAATATCAACTCACGAAGGTTAAAGAGATATAGATAACTCTAGACTCGCATTGTGGAGCATGTTAAAGTGATTGTTGCAGAGAAAAGAGAAACAGCAGAAGTTTGCTTGCTAGCTATTGACTTCCTTCTTACTTTCCTCACAACTTTATCTTAACCGCCAAGGTTCTAAGTTTTCACTGAATTATAAAGTTTCATTTGATAATTGATATATACCACATGAAAAAAAAAAAAAAAATCAACAACAGTTCAGTGTTTGCTCTGGCATGATCACGTTCAAAAATAATACACAACACAATAGACTTACTTTTACTGTTTATAAAGAAAATATAGTAATCAGTTATTGAAAGCAAAATTGACCTCAGACTACTTCATACATCTAACCCAAATCAGATTATATAGACATAGTAAATCTCTTATATGTGTATATTGTTCTATTTCCGTGGGAAAAAACTCAGGCTTTTTGTTTGAAAAGATAATATATCAATTTTCAAGAAAAAGAGGAAAAAGAAAGAGACCCCACAATGTGTGGGGAAGTTTTTTAATCATTTACATGAAATGGGCTCGCCATGGGATTTGCTTATATAAAGCAACTCCTTAAACAAGCTCAGGGGTCCTCCTTCTCCACCTTGCAATATTTCTCCATGAAATCTGCCTCCAACCTCACCAAGACATTAGTCTCTCTCTCATATTCTCCTCCTTTTACTTAGTTCCCATCCGCCTTTCTTTACCCAACATAAACACACACTGAAAAAAACACACATGTACGTATTAATGGCCCAAACAAGCACTTTCTTCTCACCCTTTTCCATCTTCTTCCTCGTTATTACCGTTATTGTCTGCTTCTTACCTAACTCTTCAGTCTCAGCCTCCACGGACTCCTTCCTCTACGGTGGGTGTACCCAGCAGCAGTTCACTCCCAACTCCGCCTACGAGTCGAACCTTGACTCGCTACTCACCTCCCTCGTCAACTCGGCCACTTACTCCGCCTATAACAACTTCACCATCATCGGCTCTAGCGCCCCGGACGTCGTCTACGGCCTCTACCAATGCCGCGGCGACCTCTCCATGCCCGACTGCGCCTCCTGCGTCGCCCGTGCAGTCACTCGTGCCGGCGTTCTCTGCGAGCAGCGTTGCGGCGGGGCCGTTCAGCTCGAGGGCTGCTACGTCAAGTACGACAACGTCACGTTCTTAGGCGTGGAGGACAAGACGGTGGTGCTGAAGAAATGCGGGCCCTCCGTCGGGTACAACTCGGACGCCATGTCGAGCAGGGACGCGGTCCTCACGGGTCTGGCGGGTTCGAGCGGTCCGTTCCGGCTGGGGGGATCGGGTAAGGTCCGTGGCATGGCCCAGTGTACGGGGGATCTGAGCTCCGGGGAGTGTCAGGATTGCCTTGGAGAGGCGATCGGACGGCTGAGAAGCGATTGTGGGACAGCGGATTACGGGGACATGTTCTTCGCCAAGTGCTACGCGAGATACTCCACCGGTGGGTCCCACGGGTACTCCAAGGCCCATGGTAAGGCCCATTTAATCACCCCACATCTCCAAGTCCCCTTCCTTTTCCTCCCATTCCTCTTCGTTTGATCCAGCAGAACTTGTGGTGGTGGGGTGTGAAGTGAAATATTATGCTGTGTATTGCTGTAAAAATAATAATAAGAAAAAAATTTGTAAATAATGTTGAGTGTGACCACAAGAGAGTTTACCAAAAGCAATGAACTGTTTGGGTCATTTTTCCCCCCCTGGTCTCACAGCACGACGTTTTCGAATATGGTTCACTTTTCGTTCCGTTTCATCCTATTCTACATACGAACCAAACGGGGTCTTATTTCTTAGTAATTGAGTGGTTTTTGTAACCTGTGGACGTGTTCATCCTCAAGGGGTGCATCACACACACGTGTAAAAAGACTATGTATTAGATGGTTTGAGATATGTTGATGTGTCAAACACTGAATCGTGATGCAGAGAAATCGAATGAAGAAGGAGAGAAGACATTTGCAATAATCATAGGATTATTAGCAGGAGTGGCCATTCTTATTATCTTCCTCGCTTTCTTGAGGAAGCTCTGTGAAGATCGTGGTAATTATACTCATTATTTCACAATTTCTCTTCCCATTTTCTTCTTATTTTCTAATTTTTTTTTAAAAGTGATATAGCATTCCACTGACTTTTTTTTTTCCGGTCTTGTTGGTTTAATTATTTCCCATGCAGGTAAGTAAGAATAAAGAAACAATCAAAGATTGTTGAAGTGCCCAACTATCAGCCTCTGTCCTCCA
Organism: Neltuma alba; assembly: GCF_004799145.2. NCBI lineage: Eukaryota > Viridiplantae > Streptophyta > Magnoliopsida > Fabales > Fabaceae > Neltuma > Neltuma alba. The sequence goes on from NW_021633578.1 coordinate 44,741, forward strand.
TTAGAGCTTGCTTTTGGTGGCTCCTTTTCTTTTTTTAAATTACCTTTGTCAATTTTTTATTTAAAAAATATGTGTTCAAAAGAGGGATTGAAGAGATCATGGAGGCACTTGTTGAAATGAATGCGAAGAAGGAAGAAAAGTGAAAGGGAGAGATCAAAAGATTCTATGATTTGCTCTCCCTTCGCTTTTAACAAAGCGGTGTGTTATCTTTGTGCATTATATGATATTACAGTAATATTCTTTAATTGTAAAGCTGCATGAAGCTTATATTATAAAGTCATAATAATATTCTCCCTCTATCGTGTATCATTGGTATATGCACCTCTCCTCAACTTTTCTGGGACACTGAATTTTCATATGATTCTGCTTTTGCTTTCTAAACACAACTTTATCTAAAGCTTCTTTCTTTCGTTCTTTTCAGAAAAAACTATTTTTCTAGTTTTTCATCCAACCTAAATGCGAGGTTGTGAATTAATGATATAATTTTATATGATATCAAATTAAAGAAGTATGATATGGAAATGATTTTGTTTTGAATAGTGAAATACTTGCATTTTGAAAGGCTACGTAAAGGAAATTGGATGAATTACTATAAGATTATCAAAAAATGTATATATTTATTATAAAAACTCTCATAATAATTGAGTCGTATGTAAGTTAAAAGGCAGAAAATGTTAACAAGTTTTAACTGCTTATTTGTTATTGAGAATTTTTTATAATCATATTTCTTTTTTATGATCTCATAGTAATTCTTCTAACAAAACTTGCAACTTGTTTTTTAATAAATAACTTATCAGGAATTTGATTGTTGTTAATTTTCTTGAAAAGAAACCTAACTGTTTTTTAATAAATAACTTATCAGGAATTTGATTGTTGTTAATTTTCTTGAAAAGAAACCTAACTGTCATATTCTTTTATTGTATGTCTTATAACAAGACCATTTTTCAGAGGACAAGTTCCGGAATGTCTGATGCGCAAATGCACTAAATTTAGGAACAGAACAGCATGATGGGAAGTCTCAGCATACATTTTTGTCCAATCAAACTCATGAATTGTTAGTGCTTAGTGGATAACAAAGCCAGAGACAGGACATTCTAATTGAATCCACTAGAGCTGCTATTGACCCACAAGAGTACCTTGGAAAAAAAAAAGAACATGCACTGTTCTGGTTGAAAGCTTATGTCACTACTTTTGATTTGCTCCTTCCCTGTGTTGAGCCCTTTTAGTTTTAAGTCAAACGTCACTGAATGGAATCTGGGGTTTGGCCTCCAGATGGATGCCAATATATCCAAAGCTTCACAATTAAGCAATCACACATTTACACAGATTTTCGTGTTTCCCCATAATTTTGTCACTATGGTACTATCTCACCAGACACTAGTTATTCAAACCCCAGGCAGGCAAAGTACCGGACCCCCCCCCTCCCCAAAATAAAAGTGCCCGTGCTGTGTTTTGGATGATGTGGAAAAGGTTTTCGTTTTCTGCCAAAGATGATGTGAAAAAAGTTAGAATGAATAAAAAGTATTTGGATAAGATCAAAACCATAATTTCATGAATACTTTTACAGTATACAAAATAAATATGTAAAAGAATTTTTCACGATTTATAAAAAATACTTCTGAAAAATAATTATTGGGATATCCAGACACCTTTTTAAGTTTTTTTGTTGTTGCCATTTTTCTGATAACCCAGAAAAAGTCGGGTTGTGTTGGCGTGTTCTTTTCATTCTTCTTTTTACTTTCATACCCGAAAGTTTCTGATTTTCTTCTTCTTCTTTTTTCTTTTTTTCCCTTCCTTATTGTCTCCATGTACCATATGACGTGGAAACTTGAGTAAATTTGAATGAAATAAACAATGAGAAACCCAATTTAACCTTGAACTGAGAGTCTGAGACATAATTATGAAATTGAGCACTTGTTAATCAATGGATCCAAAGCATAAGATTTAAATTCCAGTGAAAATTAACCACAATAATTGTTTCTTACATGATCTCTTATATTTTTGGGAGACTTATGTCTAAGGACTAAATGCACAAATATTTTGTTCCTGAATACCACTGATGACAAATACTTATAATTCTATTTATAAATTTACATTATGTGGATGGTAAATAATTGTACTTCAACAAATAAATTTACATTATACGAGAGGTAAATTTAAAAGTGTTCTTGATAATTAATTTGGAAATTTGGTCCTTCAGTACGATTCTTTCTATTTCCTTATTCTGAACAACGTCATTAAGTGTCATGGTCTAAAATTAAGTGCCTCGAATAGAAAATAATATTACATAAATAAAATATTAAATTTGACCAACAATAATTAGGTAAAGTGGATAAAATTCAAAATCTAATTATGAAATATCTTTCTATTCAAGATTAAGAAAAACACTTGAATTTGGATGGATAATCAGATAATATCACACAGTTATAAAAAAAAACTAAGTTACCAAAAATAAACTGGCAATAAACTATTTATAAACAAAATCAATTAAAAAAGGTTAGCAGGCCAATACCCAAACTTATTCCCAGATATCGTGTGATTATCGAAGCCCGACACAATGAATAAAACCCAAAACTGTAAATCAAATTAAGCCCACTAAACTGGCCTGGTTCAAATTTCTCTCTCGATGGCTCATCCAGATTCCTGAATCATCCTGGACCAGCGTCTTCTTTGCACGATGCCCTGCATTAGATAAGATGCCGGGAACATTCTGGATAGTCGCGATAACTCCTATAAAACCCTGAACTCACTGAATTTCCCCAGTGCTTGAGCTTTCTTCCTCAATCCAACTTTACCATCTTCAGCTTTTGTAGGGTTCAGCGATGGCCGACGGCTTATTCGGCTCCCCTTTCAGGCGCTTCTTCTGGAGCCCTCCGATTTTCCGAGAATGGTCAGGATCAACGGCTCTCATGGATTGGCTTGAATCTCCGTCTGCCCATGTCTTGAAAATTAACGTGCCAGGTATCTATCATCAATCACACACTCTTCAATTTTATCAGATGTATTAGAATGTTGAGGGGGTTGGTTTGGATTCAACAGAATAATAACTTGTGAAATTTAATTTTTTTTAATTTGGGACCAGGGTTCACCAAAGATGACATAAAGGTGGAAATTGAGGATGGGAATATTTTGCATATCAAAAGTGAAGGTGGGAAAGAGGACCATCAAGCGAAAGACTCTGTTTGGCATGTGGCTGAGAGGGGGACAGGTAAGGGTGAGTTTTCTCGCGCAATTGAATTGCCAGAAAATGTCAAGGTTGATCAGATTAAGGCACAGGTGGAAAATGGAGTTCTCACTGTAATAGTTCCTAAAGATGCTCCAAAGTCGCCTAAAGTGCGAACCGTTAATGTCACCAGCAAGCTTTGAACAATGGAGTTAATAGTGAGGGGGCATATTGTAATCAGTTTTTAGATAATCAAAATCTTATCATGTAAGCAATTGCATGTTGTAATTAAAAACGAAGGGATGATCACCAATAAAGATTAGTCTTTAAAATAGCACTTTGTCTCAGCTTTTCAGCCCGTCTTTAAATACTTGTCTTTATTAATCATCACTTGGCTCATCAGTAAACACCAGAATCATTTCGAAGAGAAGAGACCAGGTGGATGATGTCATCCATTTATTGGTACATCTGAGAACAACGCATGAAATACAGTCGCCAACTGGTAACTTTACGGGAATTTTTACTGGACAACAAACCATATCCAACAGATACATCCAAATTCTTAATGACACCAAAAAACAAAAAAAACAGGAATCATTTTACAGTTCTGGAGTGTTTGATAAGCCAGTTAATGACAACATCGATGTTTGTGGAATCCTTACATGAAATCATGTAGCAGCAGACTTCTCTGTCTTTGATGGATTCGAGTCCTCTGAAATGTTCAAGATGAAAATCCATAGAACCTTTCAGATATAAATATTTGCAAGATATGGAAACTGAAGAGAGCAACGGTGAACGGAACAAGTTCTTCAAGTTCCCTTTAACTCACAGTTTATCTACTAACGCTTGGTTAGATAGTGCCTCTGACTTGTCAATTTTGTTGCCAAGAACAAGCAAAGGAATCCCAATCAAAGAAGGTCTCATGAGGAGGTCATGTAACTCACTTTTAGATATCGGAATGCTGTCCCTATCAGCAGCATCTACCACATACCTGTTTTTCAATTCTATCAGTTGAAAAAACAGAGACTTGTAAAATTTAATCCTTTAAAAAGGGTACTGTACACAAGTATGAACAAGTCATGCCCATTTTTTTCCCAACCTAAATTCACATGCAATTGGCCTGCCGATAGTGCTCGAGTTTTAAGACTAAGCCATCAAAGTTGAAGCAAAACTTATATGTCTTTGTATATTGACATCCTGTATGTGTTTCTGTAAGGCCATAAAGAGAGAATATTTAGAGATGGGAAGTACAGTATGGCAGAGACACCCCGACAGTAACGCTCCCACATTGTTCGGAATCTCCTCTGCCCTCCAAGGTCCCAAAGCTTTATTGTCACATTTCCCTTTTTCACTTTCCTCATGTTGAACCCTATCTGGGTTTCATAGCAACGAAAAAAAAAAAGTTTTTATTGTGCAATGTTCAAATATGTTAGAAAAATTTTAATCAAAAGGAAGAAATACGTACAGTTGGAATCATGTCCTCACTGTATCCCCCTGTCTGGTAAAAATGATCAAACCAATGATGTCAAAATATTGGTTATTTATCAGTAAGCAGTAAAACAAAATCAGGATTTGCGCTGACTCACAGCAATTGCATTGACAAGTGATGTCTTCCCTGCATTCTGAAGGCCTACCAGAGACAGTTCCATCTCCTGCTTAAAATATAAACTGACACAAATATGTAGAAAATTAACCCTAGGTGGGTGGGTGGGTGGGTGGGTGGGTAGATGGAAAGTTGAGAGGATGTTGTTCAAAGTCCACTGTAATACGGGAACTTGAATGGATGTTCAAAATGCAGAAGCTGATATAGAACTCAGGCCTCTTACAATTATATCATTTTAGTGTTTAATTCTATAGGTTTAGATTTAATCAACTTTACGACAATTGGACAACTTACAAGAAAGGATATAATTTGATCCTCTTGGACAAAACAAAAGCTTTCTTTGTCACAGCGCATATTGGTGATATGGGTTCTCACTAACAAGCTAAGCTAGCAAACCACCTTGAAATAGTAACATAGAAAAAAGCAACCAAGGAAGTGGGAATAACATTCCATTGTGGTAACAGGAGTTTTTTCCGGCAAAGCCACAAAAGGAAGAAAAGCAACATAAAAGACTAATCAGTAAACGGAAAGGGGACAGCAAGAAACAGCTTACCTTCGGAGCCAGTTGAGAAAAGAATCCCAGAGACCCATTTCACTAAAAGGAACTATGTTCGAGCCCTTGAGGATAGATTCTGAATCTAGAAAAACAAATAGAGGATCTCAAATTCTTTTCCTTCTTCCCTTTCCAAGAATGAAAGTAGAGGATGAAGGTACAAAACAAGTAACTTCACCGACTATGAAGGAGGTGTAGTCCCTGTCTGTCGCTATCCTCTGCTCTTTTGCTGCCACAACCGCTAAATTTTCTGCCTATTGTGCATGCTTCGTTGTGCTCCTTTCTAAGCTACCATATAGGAAAGAAGGAACAAAACATTATTCAGGAATATGGTTAAAAAATTGAATGTGTATGACAGTGTGTATTGAGAAATTTATGGGCAGGTGAAAAATACACTATTTATAATTTTTATTTTTCAGAACAACAAATTTAACGGCTCATAAATAGAATT